>NW_027421670.1:0-103207 GCF_009905375.1 Apium graveolens
CCCTACCTTCCCATTTCTATTAGATTTTCTTTTAGTTTCCTTTTTCCTCAACCAACTTAAGCCTATTTTTCAACTGATCTAAAGTCATGTGTCCTATATTCACCTTACTGGCATCTTTGGATGTGCTAGCTCCTTCTTTGACAAAGTTCTCTGAAGTTGAACCAACCTTCTTATTGAGATTTTTCTTTTAGAATCACTTGCCTGTTTAATATGACGAGCCTTCAACGGATGCTCTTTTTCTTCCTTCAACGGAAACTTTCATCATCCGTTGATTCCACATCCGTTGACAATCCATCAATTAATTATAACTTCTTTTTGTTTTTCTTCCAGGCATTCTCACAGAATGATTCAATTCCCTGAACCTTGACAATCTGAGCACTAACATCCCTAGATGTTTTCCAGGCCTTGATAACCTCTTGCTCACTTTCTAACTGTTTAGAAAGAATTTCTACTTTTTTAACAGCTTCTTCTAGTTCACTCTCAACAGTCAAGAATTTAATTTTAATCTTTTCAAGCTCAATTACCTGATCCTCTAACACAACATTCCTATCACTTAAAAACACATTATTCTCTTTGATTCTTGTATTTTCTTTAGCTAGCGATTTAAGGAAAACACGCAAATGATATAATTCATTGGACATATCATTTATGGCTTCATTGCATTCAATTTTAGAAAGCTGAGAGAGGTCAGTAGTAATTACCTGGTTGCTTGATGAACTAGTTTCATTTTCATCAGAATTAGCCATCAGGGCTAGGTTGAAATATTCCATATCATTATCTTCATTGGTTCCATCTGCTGCCCAATCATCTTGAGTGAGAAAAGCTCTTCCCTTTTGTTTGAGCAAATCAAAATACTTCTTTTTGTAATCAACTTGCTCAAATTTCTTCTTATCAGAGGTTGGCTTCCTGCCTACTCATTTGCAAAGTGTCCACTAATGCCACAGTTATAACATTGAACTTAGATTTGTCCACCATGTTTTTGTTTGACTTAGTGAATTTTGTATTTTTCTTGAATTTCATCTTTCCAAAACCTCCTGGACAGAAAAGCCAGATGTTTATCAACATCATCAGAGTCATCTTGACTGGAATTGTCTTCATCCTCAGCTACTTGCTCCTTTCCCTTGCTTGATTCTGATTTGCTGTGCCAATTTTGAGACTTGGCATTGTCTTTTCCTCATTCCTGGCTTTAATCTTCTCATTGTCAGCTACAAGTGCAACTGATCCTCCTTTTCTCTTTCCCTTTTCCAACAGCTCATCTTGCTCCATCTCAAGTTCATAAGTCTTCAAAATTCCATATAATCTTTCAAGTGTGAAGTTCTTATAATCCTGAGAATTTCTTAGAGAAACAGTCATAGGCTTCCATTCCTTTGGTAGAGACCTCAGAAATTTTAAGTTGGAGTCATTGACTTGGTACACTCTACCATACAGCTTCAATCCATTTAACAGTTTCTGAAATCTGTTGAAGGTATCATTTAATGATTCT
Organism: Apium graveolens; assembly: GCF_009905375.1. Classification (NCBI taxonomy): domain Eukaryota; kingdom Viridiplantae; phylum Streptophyta; class Magnoliopsida; order Apiales; family Apiaceae; genus Apium; species Apium graveolens. The sequence goes on from NW_027421670.1 coordinate 1,484, forward strand.
CCTTCTTTAAAATGAAAATATTCATACTGTTATATGAGAAGCTGCATTTTGTTCTCTCTAACCTGCTCAGTACCTTCATAGATAATTTGCACAGTATCCCAAACTTCCTTTGCAGTTTGGCTATAATGACATTGTCAAACATATCTTGATCTAAGCCATTAAACAAAATGTTCATGGCTTTCTTGTCCTTGCGAATCTCTTCAATATCTTCAATAGTCCATTATGCTTTTGGCTTGGGAATGGACTGTCCAACAGCAACTGTTGCAGTAGCAGCTGTAGCCACCTTGTGAGGGATGTGAGGGCCATTTTTAATGCAGTTGATGTAGCTTTCATCCTGAGAGAGTAGATATAAATGCATCTTCACTTTCCAGTGATGATAGTTATCTTTTTCCAAGACTGGAATCTTTATACCAAATCCTTCCTACTTATGATGGTAGCAGGAGGATTATTCTGACTCATGATGTTAGTAGAATAGATCTTTAAACTCTTTGTATGTTAAGAGCTTGCTCTAATACCAATTGTTATTCCCAGTGAACTAACAATGAGATTTACAGAAGGGGGGTTGAATGTAAATCTCAAAACTTTTTCAAGTTTTGAGCAGTTTCTAGGCTATGTTTTGATGAACAAGTGTGTGTGAATTGCTTTGAGATAATGCAGACAGATATATATTCAAACACAAATAAAAGACACAACAGACTTAAAACTTTTTTGGTGGATTTGTTGTTCCACTAGAGATGTGTGATTTCAGAAAATTTGTGATTCAAAGAATTAAATCACAGTTGCTTCCTAGTACAAACTAGATGATTTTCTCTCTGGATTTTTCTATACAGCTCTGGAAAATTCACCATCTAATTACTAGCTGCTACTCGGTTTATATATCACCAAGTTTACAAGTGAAGACAAAACTGTAAAATATATAAAAGATTCTTCACATGTTTCTTCTTCATTTCTCTATCCAATGAAATTTAGGTTTATTTGTGAATCTTTAAATACTTCCTTGTTTGCACCAGAATGGAAATGCTGTATTTTCTTGATTCCTCCTAGAGGCTGCCACATTCCAGTTTGTCTCTGTCAACCTATGTGCCTCTGCCAGCTTATGAATTGTCACTATCAACTGCTATTGAACTAAGCATCCGTTGAAGCTTTCATCCGTTGATGCTTATATCTCCGCTGAAGCTTTATCCGTTGATGCATTAGCAGTTGAAGCTTTATCCGTTGAAGCACTCATCCGTTGATGGATGTTATCCGTTGAAGCTTTAGAGACATCCGTTGAAGCTTTGTTCTCATCCGTTGAAGGTCTTTAATATTAGTTGATACTAATTCACTTATACAAAATTACAAGGCATGAAATATTTACAATTAGCCCTCCTATTTGCATATCCACTAGTAGTCAACATGACTGATAATTGCCCACAACATCTAAATTATAACTTAAATACAGAGAATGAAATGTGCTACAATACTAAACTTATTTCTAAGTAAATGTACTCCTTCAACGGATAGCCAAAATGGTCTTATCCGTTGAGTCTACAAACACTAGATTTCTACTTAAGTGTTTTGTTTAACTTATCATCAAAATAATACACATATTCCTAACATGGTGGTGTGACTGTACCTGGATCGCCTTCTCCGGCGAGACAGGGTATTTTCCGGCGAAGTTCGACGGTGAACTTTGCAAAATTGCATTTCAGTCCTTGAGGTTTTGAAAACGAAACAGTTAGGTCCCTGAGGTTTCCAGAGTTTGCCAATTTTGGATTCCTGTTTTAAAAATATTCAAAAATTATATTTCCTATTTATTTTTATTATAAAAATTCGATTTTAATTTCTGAAAATTCTAAAAATTATTATTTTAATTCCAAAAATTATTTTTAATTCAAAAATAAATCTGAATTAATTAATTAATTAATTTTGGTTAATTTTTAATTGATTAATTAGTCAATTAATTCGAAAATTAATTCATTAATTGATTTAATTAATTATTAATTAATTTTAATTAAGTATTTAATTAGATTTAATTATTTAAAAATGATTTAAAAATTCAGAAAAATAGTTTCGAGCTTTAAAATATTATTCTAAATTATTTTCAAGGCTCGATAATTATTATAAAATTGTTTTGAAGCCAGATTGGGCCAATCGAACCCTGTTTATTACTTCGAAATTGATCCAACGACCCGTTTTAATTCCGAAAAATATTTTAAAAATCATTTTGAACATCCGAAAGCCTGTTTATGACCCGAGACTTCTTTATAAACGTTATGTTATTGATTATGTGACGTGTTATGTGTTATATGTGACTTGTTGGTTAACTGTCGGCCTATATATTCGATGTTTACTTGTTTATTGCGTAACTTTCAATCCGTTAATCGGATTTGGGTGAAATGAAGGGTAAATAGAAGTATGTGTCGAATAGAATCGTATGAGTTGAATATTGATAGATGTTTATGATATGTGAGCAGAAGAGGCAAGGCATAGGAAAGGGAAACAAGTAGTCAAGGAGTAAGGCAGTGGTGATTGAAAGCGAGTGCAGTGTAGTAAACTAGTACCAGGCAAGTGTTCAGAACTTTCTCGAGATATTATAGTGATTGATAGTCCTGTTGATATTGCAAGTGCTTTGAAGCACTGAACCCTGAACCATGATTCCAGTTATTGATCTTGAGCCGTAAACCTGATTCTTTCTAGACCATTAATGGTTGTATACCCAAATATGAACTTCATATATACAATACTACTCCACAAATACATACAAACTAAATATCAAACACTGAACCAGATTGCTTACACACTCAAACCATTGTATCTTATGCTTTGAAAGGCCAAATCCTTGAAACCTTGTAACACGGATTCCTTTGTTATCCAATTCTTCCATTACCTAACAATCAAGCTTTGAAAATGCCATATTGATCCTTATAAAGATTGAAACCATTTCATTATTGAATGCCCAATGTTGTAATGATTATGTTTATTATTTATTATTGCTTATTCTGTTATTATGTTAGATTTGGATTGTTTTTATAAAATGGTGGACCAGATTCGTGGTTAGACCATATAATGGTCAAGTTAGGCCAATGTGTGCCTTGGATCCAGTAGTTAGAACAGTGTTGTGTGCTTTGCTCGGGGTTAGTGCGTGACTGATCAGCAGCCTAACCTTGGTTTTTAAAATGAAAATATAGTATCCAATTCTAAATCATAATCTATTGTTCACTTGACACCTTAACCATTTTCACTTGATGATCGTTATTCTCAGTTTTGTCATTGTGACTTGCTGAGCTAGTTAGCTCATTTGTGCGATGTTGTTTATGTTGAAGGAACCGGTTGGTAACGAGGATCCCCAGTTCAGCGCGAGAGCTAGGGGTTCCGGTTGATCGAGCTAAGCTAGTAGGCTTCTTTTGGGATAATTTGAGTTTGTAAAAGTTTGTAATAATGTTTAATACTCAGTGCTGAGTTGGAATAGTTGGGATTTGAATGATTTGCAATATAAGTGTGTGTTTGGCTTGTGTGCATACTTTAACCTGTTGCGGTCCGTGGTAGTTGGTAGGTAGGGTCACTGCATATCATTTTTATTATCTTTATCATTGTTATAAGCAGGTTATAAATAAGGTGTGTGTGTGTGGACCCCAAACTTCTGACCCGGGTTTGGAGGGCGCCACAGGTTTGGTATCAGAGCTACAGGTTATAAGTCACTGACACAAGCCTAGATTGACGGGAATGGGTAGAGGGCTAGGATTAGAAGTAAGGAATAGAAAGATAGATTGTTGAGAGGTTGAGTGCTTCGGTATAACAGGTATTAGTATGATTCGCATCGTAGTTCGAGATTCTTATATTGCGATATGATTTCAGATAGCAGCGATGGCTGACTCTTTTATCCCCGTATCAGCGGATCACTCAGAGCCTTCAGTTGGAGTACCATCTTCAGATCCACGTCCCGTTGTTCCACCAGTATTGGCTATTTTACCTCCACTCGTGTTGCAGCCCGTACCCCTGTAGGCTATTCCACCCCCAGGCATGAGGCCACCTATCAGAGGACCTCCACCAGCTGATTCATATTCCACTGAATGCCTCGTTCCAGTCTACATTGCCCCCAGTTCCTTACTACCGGTATGAGGCTCTTCTATTGGAGCGTGATTCCTTGTTGGCCCAGATCAGAGAGTTACAGCATATCATTAGGACTACTGATGTTGATCGTGGTGTGAGGGAGCTTCGAGAGGAGGTTCATGTGATACGGAGGGTTCTTGAGGCTAGGCTACATGGAGCTACACTACCTGGCAGAGGCCCTGATGCACTGATGGGCTGGGCTACTGAGGTGATGGAGGACTTTGAGAGGCTGGAAGGACCAGTGTTTCCTTGGAGTTGAGTCAGAGATCCAGAGATGGAGATACTGAGCAGTACTGTTATGGTTATGTATTATGTACAGTAGTGTGTAGTGTGTATCAGTAGACTTTTGGGTTGTATTTATAGACTAGCTATGCTGACTAGTGAGTAGGTTGTTGTACCCTTTTGTTTTTACTTCTGAAGCGTCTTTACGCTTGTACTACCCAAAACTTTTGATCTATATATCAGTACCTTTTCCTTTCCAGGACTGTCATTTACTTTACTGAACCTGCTTTACTTTACCTTATTTATTGCACCAGTTATGCCCCTGTGATACCATGTACCCTGTTTTCCATAACTGTTTATATTCTGTAAAGAAACATGCAATTTACTTTCACCTCCCCGCTGTTGCAACCTATGTATATTTTTCATATTAGTTTCAGCCAATGATAACTTAAAGTTAACATCCTAGGCTCCTTGTTGGACTATCAATGACATCATATCATTCAAGTATATGGTTATCTAGGATTTTTTTTGAATCGGTCTAGGTCATATAATGATTCTTTTTATCCTCGTTTCATGTTTTTAGGGATGCAGTGTGGCTCATGCACTCTTACACCATAATCGAGTCATGCCCCCCCGGGGTTTAAGAAAATGTCACGCACTTTATAAAATCGTGCATCGGCTGTTGTAGTAGAGAGTTTGAAAACTTTCCTACATGGTTATACGGATTACTGAATCCATCATACGCCTAGATTGGGGTACCTTCAGCTTCCTTGAAATATAGGTATTTGTAGTTTCTTTCATAAAGAGATACGTTGGATCATTCAGGCCTTAAAGGGGCATTAAATCTTTGGGATCAACCCTTAGAATCTCCGTCATCCTTTTTCATGAAAGGTCATTTCAACCAACTATAATGGTAATCGACCCTCGGGGTCCAGGCTTTCCAAATTTTGCAAGTAGTCGAGTCTGTTGTTCCCTTTTCAGGTTTCTTTTCCTCCATTAAATCATGAGTTTGATGAGACAAAAATCCGATCTTCATCATCCTAAGCTTTCAGTCCTTGAGGCCCTCGAGGCTTGGGACATCCTTCTTCGGTCGGTCACTTCATGGACGTCACCTTCTTGGAGTGGCGTCCTTATCACTTCAGATTTCATCATCCTCTTTAAAGGGACTGGAACAATCACAAACTTGGTCATTGATGGGTTTCAATTCTTGAACATAAAGGGGTGTACAGCCTTTACAAGGTTGATGTTGAATTCTGCTTCCTTGGTCATAATCTTTAAATCCATATCCCGGATCATCCATGGTTTGGGAAAGGAGAACATCGGTAGAGTTAAGGTCTCAACTACCATCTGAAATTGGGGATTCGACCCTTAAACTTAAGGATTCTATCTTCTGAACTTGGGGATCTTAAATCGTCCCTTCGGGTTAAGATCGGGTTTTTGCATAACGCACCTCTAAACTTGTTAAATCTTGTTGATGTGCTCCTCATGAGATCGAATTCTTTTTTGTAATGGTTTGAGGAATCACCCCTTCGTGCGCTCGAGACTGAGAAAATATTCTGACAACGGGCTCTTTGATTGATCGTCTCCTTCTTAGCTTGGTCTTCTTACCAGATTAACGATCACTTTCTTAGATATTGGGACAAAAGAAATCTCTGACTCATTTACGAATGGGGCTCAACCCTTGCAAATACCGAAATCCTACTCCTAATGCGGTCGACGCCGAAGTTTACTTTAATCAGGTGGGTTAGCTTCCTCTTAGAAGAAAACATAATTGTTAACATCGAAAATTGATTGGGGATTCATCCCTTGGTTTTCTACTCCTTGAGATTGGGTATCGGTCCTTTGAATCAGCGTTCGAGTCAAAAGAAATCCCATAATTATGGGACCGAATTCTTGATTTTGTGATTGAGAGTTGTGGTACTCCAATGATGGAAGCAACAAATTGAGTTGTGGCTGGTAGATCTTGATTGCTTCATGATTTCAGATCTTTTTGGGGTTTTCGGATGTGTGTTTCATGAGCACAGATCCTCTTCTTTATGATTTGGGAATTCATCCTTTCACGTCTTCGGGGCTAAAAACACCCTTTGACAACAGGTTCCTCAATCGGCTGCACCCTTCTTGGGGAGATCTCCTCTTCATATCAACAATCACTATCCTCGATATGGGGATCATAAAAATCATAACTTCTCCCTTCGATAAGGTTTAACCCTTACAAATAGCGAGGTTCGTACCCCTCATGTATCCGACGTTGCGTTTCTCCTCAAAATTTTACATCCCATAAGGTGGGTGATCATTCACCCATGAGGGAAGCCCAATAATTATCATCTAAAATTTGGGTGTTCATTAATGAGAGCACCATCTATAGTTTGGGACTCTTCCCTTGATTCTTCATCCCCTATAGTTGGAGACCATTCTTTGGATCAGTAGTTAGGTAATGGGGATCTCCATCCCTAAGAGATCACTTCCTTGGATATTGAGGTTTGACTGTGGTGAAATCTCAATAATGGATGCGACGTTGTGTATTTCGGCAGGTGGTTTCTCGGTTCTTCTTCGTGCTTTCATGGTTGTCATCTTTTTCACACAGACGGTGCCAAATGTTATGGATAAAAAATATGTATTTATTTATTACATGTATTTAATGTTAGGGTTTGATAAGCTTCGACCTTTAATGGCTGCGCTTGTGTTTCGTGGCTTGAATATGCCCTCACAAGATGCCTACGTACCTCGGTGTATGCCTAGGATCAAGCCGAAACGTAGTTCTTGGTGATGCATGCCCTCAGGGCTATGGCAGCGAGAGCTCACCAAGGACGTAGTGACTTTCATGTCCTCCCAGGACTCACTCTAAAATGTCATTCCAGGTAATGGTCTACTGGCTTGTAGGATGCCTTCTCAGCTTTGTAATGTGTGGAGCTTTTGTCCAAAACGTTCTGCTGAAATTGAAGGGTAAGACCCTTTATATAGACGTTGAGATTCTGAGAATTCGGGTAGAATTGGGAGACTTGATGGGCAAGTCTCCACCTCAGATTGGACTTTGGAGTCTTAGAAAGCAGGAATTAGCTTCCTTTTGAATTTGGGTTGCTTGGAGGCTACTTCTTATAGAAATAGTTACTTAATTGAACACATTTATTGGGTTGTTTAATTAGCCCCTTTATTAATTACAAATTTAATAAATAGTTAGGGTTTTAGGCCTCATTAATTGGGCATTCCCCTTTGACCAAATTAGGTCTAATTAATATGATATTAACTCTGCAATTAGGGTTATTTTTAATCCCTATCAGGCTTATAGTAATATCATGTTGTCATTATCTTTATTTTTATATTTATATTTTATATTTTATATTCATGTATTAATTATTAGCTCATGTAATTTACTAAATATTGTAATATACTAGCTTTAATATTTTAGAAGGGGCTACTAAATCTGAGAGGAAAAGAATGATAATCAGAGGGAGATAGAGAGCATATACGTAAGATGCTTGGTGCAAATTTTTCGTTCACCAAGGCCATGTATTTATAGCCAAGTTGAAGAACAAAAACATTCAATGTATTATCAAAATTTCTACTCTTAAGACTAGCTTTACTATTTTACCATTGACTTAAAAATTACAATCAATTATAACACTCCCCTTTGATTGTCATTTAACATGGATCATAGATTGCCTCGTTAAAACCTTGTTCAAAGAAAAACCCAGTGGGATAAAAACTTTGACGAAGGAAAAATAGTACAATCTCCCCTGGAAAAACTAATCATTCTCTGAATTTTGTTGTAATAAATCCTTGAGTCGACGCATTCCAATATTATGTCGTAACTTCCCAAATATTGAATTTGGTAATGATTTCCTGAATAAATCAGCAAGGTTGTCACATGACCGAATTTGTTGAACATCAATTTCACCATTCTTTTGAAGCTCATGAGTGTAGAAGAATTTTGGTGAAATATGTTTCGTCCTATCTCCTTTGATATATCCTTCCTTGAGTTGATCAATGCATGTTGTGTTATCCTCAAACATAATGGTAGGACTTCTAGTGATGTCTGGTAATCCACATGATTCCTGAATATTCTTGATGATAGATCGCAACCAAACACATTCTCTACTGGCTTCATGAATTGTAATGAGTTCTGAGTGATTTGTTGAGGTTGCCACTATAGTTTGCTTCGTGGATTTCCAGGAAATGGTTGTACTGCAATATGTAAATACATATCCAGTTTGTGATTTACCAAAATAAGGATCTGACAAATATCCAGCGTCTGCATATCCAATCAACTGAGATGTTGATTTTTTCGGGAAGAATAATCCAAAGTCTGTTGTTCCACGAAGATAACGAAATATATGTTTAATCCCATTCCAATGTCTTTCCATCAGAGCAGAGCTAAATCTAGCCAATAAATTCACAGCAAATGCAATATCTGGCCTTGTATTATTTGCAAGATACATAAGTGCACCAATTGCACCTAGATATGGGATTTCAGGACCAAGAACCTCTTCATCATCTTTTCGTGGTCGAAATGGATCTTTATCAGGCTCTAAAGATCTAACCACCTTTGGAGTAGTTAATGGATGAGATTTATCCATGTAAAATATGTTCAAAACCTTTTCTGTATATGTGGATTGGTGGAGGAAAATTCCTATTGACAAGTGCTCGACTTGTATCCCAAGACAATATTTTGTCCTTCCAAGATCTTTCATTTCAAACTCTGTTTTTAAGTATATGACAGCATTATTAACCTCTGTAGCTGTTCCTACAAGATTTAAATCATCCACATATACAACAATAATCACAAAACTAGATTGTGATTTTTTGATAAAAACACATGGAGAAATTTGGTTACTAATATACCCATTCTTTTGTAAATAACGACTTAGTCTGTTATACCACATACGACCAGATTGTTTCAGTCCATACAATGATCGTTGAGGTTAAATGGAGTATATATGACGAGGTTTTTTGAACTCATCCATTTTTAACCCTTCTGGGATTTTCATAAAAATTTCACTATCAAGTGAACCATATAGGTATGCACTAACGACGTCCATAAGACGTGTTTCCAATTTTATCTTTAGATGCCATACCTAATATAAAATGAAAAGTAATTCCATCCATCACTAGCGAGTATGTCTCTTGATAATCAATTCCAGGCCTTTGAGAAAACCCCTGTGCTACAAGTCGGGCTTTATATCTCATAATTTCATTCTTTTCATTTCGTTTTCTTATGAATACCCATTTATTCCCAACAGGGTTTACACCGATTGGTGTTTGGACAACAGGTCCAAATACTTCTCTTTTACACAATAAATTTAATTCGGTTTGGATTGCGTCTTTCCATTTTGGCCAGTCTTTTCTTCGACGACATTCATCCACACTTTCTGGTTCAGGATCAGAATTTATGTCTACATCCAATGTTGCGGAATACACAAATACATCATCGATTATGGCTTTACTTCGATCCCATAATTTCATATCATGCACATAATTTATTGAAATTTTGTGATTGTTTAACCCCGTATCTTCAGGGACTGGAATCTCTTCAGGAGATAATACCACTTCAGGGGTATTTGCTTCTTCTGGAGCATGTGCCACTTCAGGGGCAATTTTCTTTATTTTTCTTTTTCGTGTTGTAACATCTTTTGCATCGACCGGTCTACCACGCTTCAGGCGTGGCTTTGATTCTGTAACCAATTCCTTTGTATCTGATTTTTGAATTAGTATATCTATTCTAGATGGAGTATTTACTGCAGGTATCTGAGATTTAGTTATATTTCTAGAATCGTTAAATGCGTCAGGCATTTGGTTTGCGATATTTTGCATATGAATAATTCTTATAACTTCAAGTTCGCATTGACCGGTACGTGGATCTAGAAAATATAATCCTCATGCATTCCATGTTATGTCAGGATTAACTTTATTTGAATGTTTATCTCCCCCTAAGGGAGGAAACATAGACTCGTCAAAATGATAATCTGCATATCTTGCGGTAAATAAGTCTCCGGTTAGAGGCTCTAGATATCTAATTATAGATGTGGAATCAAAACCAACGTAGATACCTACTCTTCTTTGAGCTCCCATCTTCGATCTTTGTGGTGGAGCAATCGGTACATATACAGCACTTTCGAAAATTTTGAAGTGAGAAATATTAGGAAGTTGACCAAGTACCAGTTGTAGCGGAGAATGTTGGTTGTAGGAAGTTGGTCTAATCCTAATAATATTAGCAGCATGAAATATTGTGTGACCCCAAATAGATGTAGATAATTTTGCTTTCAACAACAGCGGTCTTGAAATAAGTTGGAGTTATTTGATAAAGGACTCGGCTAACCCATTTTGTGTATGTACATGAGGAACTGAGTGTTCAACTGAGATTCCTACAAACATGCAATAGTCGACAAAAGTTGCAGATGTGAATTCGCCGGCATTATCTAAACGAATTGACTTAATGCAATGATCTGGGAATTGAGCTCGTAATTTGATTATTTGGGCAAGTAATTTTGCAAAAGCATCATTATGAGTTGAGAGAAGACAAACATGAGACCATCTAGTTGAGGCATCGATTAATACCATAAAGTAACTAAATGGGCCAGATGATGGGTGTATAGGTTCACATATGTCGCCTTGGATCCTTTCTAGAAAAGTTGGGTTTTCAAGCTGAACTTTAGTAGGGGATGGTCGAGTAATCAATTTTCCTAAAGAACATGTTGAACATGGAAAGTAATTGTTGGAAAGAACTTTAAAATCTTTAAGAGGATGTCCAGTAGAATTTTCTATAATACGACACATCATAGAGACATCAGGATGACCTAATCTTTCATGCCAAAGTGTAAAAGATTTTGGATCTATGAGTTTGGAAGCAATGACATCGTGTGATTCAACAGTTCTAATTTTCATCATATATAATCCTGAGGAAAGTGAGTGAAACTTTTCTAAGATTTCCTTGTTTGTAGAAATAGTGGAAGTAATAAGAAGATATTCTCTATCAGCCTCAAAGGTAGTTTCGATGTGAAAATCACTGAGTCGGATATCTTTAAAACTAAGAAGATTTAGTAGACTTACTAGAATATAATGCATTTGGAATGTGTATGTGGGTACCATTAGGGAGGATAAAACTAGCTTTTCCAAAACCTTCGATTATATTAAATACGCCGGAAATCGTTCCGACTTGAGCTTCGGTTTTGGTTATTTGGGTAAAATATTTTCGATTCTGTAGAATCGTATGAGTTGTACCACAATCAGCAATGCATATATCTTCAGTATCCATTCTGTATATAATTAAGAAACATAATTTATTTGATAAGAACATAACACACTACATAGTTCAAACAAAATAAAACACACAATACACACTACTATAGTAATTATATGAAACTAATCTTCAGCCTCTCATATGGGAGTTTCGTTAGGTTCATTCGGGCCATTAATGCTTATTCCTCCAGTTGTGATTCTCGGGAAATCATCTATGTTATTGTTGGCAAAATTTGTTTCTACCATTTTCTCTTTTGACTTTTGAGAAGATTGGTATAGCTTAACAAGATGATCTGGGGCATGACAATTATACGTGTCCAGTGCCCATCCATGCCGCACCTATAGCAAACATTTTTAGTGTTTCCTCCTCGTGGTGCCTTTCTTTTACTCTATGATTCAGATTGCCACTTCCGGTGACCAGAGTTGTTATATGGACGAAAATGCCCGTGGCTCCGACCTCATCCACGGTACCGCCCTTGGCCCCGTCCACCTTTATACCCTTTTCCATATATTCTGCTGGAATGACATGTTATTTACTTCAGGTAATGGGGCAGATCTTGTTGGATGGGATTGATGATTCTTAATCACCAATTCATGATTCTGTTCAGCAACGAGGAGAGTTGATAGAAGATCCCCGAACTTAGTAAATTTGCGCTCCCTATACATCTCTGCTAAGTTGATATTGTTGGGGTGAAAAGTTGATAGTGTTTTATCGATTTTTCTTTTTTCCATAACTTTCTCACCACACATAATAAGCCTAGAACTTATTTTGAACAAAGCAGAGCTATATGCTCGGACACTCTTAAAATCCTGAAGTCTTAAATTAGCCCAATCATTTTCAGCTGCAGGTAGATAAACTAGTTTCTGGTGATCGAACCTATCCTTTAGATTTTCCCATAAAATAAAGGGATCCTCGACTTCTAAGTACTCAGATTTTAAATCTTCATGCATGTGGTGTCGGAGAAAAATTATAGAGGTAAAGTTTTCTTCGGCCGTGGATTTATTTTCTGCCTTTATTGTATCGCTTAATTTCTTTGAACCCAAGTGCAACTTTACATCTTGTACCCATGATAAATAATTATCGCCAGAAATGTCCAAAGCAACGAACGACAAGCTTGTAATATTTGTCATACTAAATCTGAATTAACACGAAAATTATTAAATTTTAATTCATCAATGTAAATATTACATGAAATCCTAGTTAATCGGGTGCGTTAACAAGTATGCAATAATCAATGTATATATCATTATTATCATTGATATTATAAACAGATCTATATAAAATGACAAATGGATTTTCACCCGCCATACGGACGTCTGCGTATGCAGGTTATCTCCGACCAATAATAAATTAAAGTGGAAAATCCTGCATAAGTTAGTTAGGGGCAAAAAAATTATTATCCGATAAGTATGCAATTTATAAATTAAGGTTCCCACTATACTTCGGTATTACCCAAAATTAAATGGTATCGTAAAATAATTTTAATAGGCGGTGATCCGGTCATATATATTTAAATTATTAGTAGAGGGTGTAACCACGTCTACTCCGGTTATATATATTTGAATTATATGTAGAGGGTGTAACCACGTCTACTCATATATATGTATATTTAAATTAAAATTATACCTTCTCAGTTTCGGAAGGGCTTCGTGCTGATAACGTGTTGTAATATAGCTTTAATATTTTAGAAGGGGCTACTAAATCTGAGAGGGAAAGAATGATAATCGGAGGGAGATAGAGAGCATACACGTAAGATGCTTGGTGCAATTTTTTCATTCACCAAGGCCATGTATTTATAGCCAAGTTGAAGAACAAAAACATTCAATGCATTATCAAAATTTCTACTCCTAAGACTAGCTTTACTAATTTACCATTGACTTAAAAATTACAATCAATTATAACACTAAACACATTATCAACTTATAAATAACTTATATGTAAAATTATTCCAACACCTAAATAACACCTAAATAACGTATAAGTTACTGGTTTCATATCACTTATAAAACACTTTTCAACTTTAAGTTATAAGTTGTGTTTTTTAAAAGACCCCAAATGGGCCCTTAATATTGTAACAGAGCCTGATTTATGGAGGGATTGCGTTTGAAATATCTCACCCCTATTTTTTTAATTTAAATATTTTATTTATTATTTTTAATTGTAGCGAAAATATCGTTTAATTGAGGAGGATGTTAAATTATATAAAATTCTTGTTGGAATTTTTCTTTAACACATTAAGATTATTGTTTAGAGCTAGCGATTAGTTAAGAGTATTTTCTCAAATAAAAATTGATTAATTTGGGTGAAATTCGGAATCCAACATAAATAAACTGAATAAATATGTAATAAGCTCAGAAAATTTATAGCCTTTACATTTACATTAAAGAAAGAAACTATCTGCTAAACACAATTAACTATCGAATCTAAATCTATTGAAAGTGTAGTTGAGGTACCCACACAACTCAGAGAGATTGAGAGTCCATTTATAACTTGAGAGTGACTTCTTTTAGTTGTATATTGGAGAAAAAAAGAGACGGAACATAGTGTCACATGAGTGTTCGGAATGGCTCAACTGGACCATAGAATGATGGGGACTCGGGGGAGGTGTTCATTTGTTTAACTTATTATTATAAATTAGCGTAAAATTTAGTGCGAGATACGAGCCTTCGGATATATAAAATATTATCTCGAATAAATTGGTATTTATATAAAAATAATTTTTGAATACGGTAAATGATTATTTTAACTTTTCACTTGATTCTCTTACTTTTTTTTTCTTTCATACATATTATTAGAGCGGTTTAGATAATTTTATTGATGAAATCTTACATTTATCATACAGTTTGATTTTAACTTATCCCAAAAAATTTGAAATTAGATATTAATTAAAAGCTATATATGATCCTCATTAATAAAAAAATTAAAATTATATCATTATAACAAAATATTTGAAATTGTTTGTAGGAATATGCATCGGATCATTTCGTGATCATGGATTACTATCCCGTTTCTAATTCCCGAACACACCATGAATAAAAATAGGGATTCTTTTAATTATCGATCTCCGCCAAACGGGATTCTCACAGTAATGCGGGGAATAATTAAAAATAATAATTTTTTTTGTATATTTTAAAAAAAAATTTACTAATTCTTAATATATAAAATATTTATAATATCTCATATTTTTAATATCAAACCATATTAAAACTGATTTATAATGTAAATGAATGGCAAATTAAAAAATATAATATATATATATATATTAAATTATAATGTAAAAAAATTGATCAATAAATTTATAGATTATTTTAAAACTATTAAATTTTTTAAATACTATTTTTTATAATACTTTATTTACTAAAATATATAAAAATATATCTTAGCCCAATATAATATATATATATATATTACAAAATCAGGGTTGATTAAGAGAATTTATAAATGTGAAGTGAGTGAAACAATTTGAAAATGAATATGAGGTGAGTGAAACAAATAAAAGGTGATATTAGTTTTAAAATTCTATAATAAAATTATAAAAATTAAATTAAAAGGAGGCACGTAAATAATATAAATTAATATTTTATTTAGTCAAAATTTAAGATAATAAAAACAAAATTTTTTATAATTTTTTAATATAAAAAGGCAGGCTGAAATTTACCCCTAATTCTTTTCAATTTTAATTTAAAGACCAGTTCCTGTCAACCTTTGTACTTTCAGAGTGTGGTTTAGTTTTATGATTATCAAAACCTCCAAATTCAATACCCCACACCTATGGATCTCCGACAAGAGTGGAGCTCAAGTTTTAATTTTTGTAATTTGATAATACACTTCCGAATTTCACCCAGTAGGATACAAATAATGTCGATAGTTTATTTTCAATGGGAAAATTTTGTAGCTGACAGCTGAAAATTTCCTCCTAATCTTTCAATTTTCCATCGCTTGTTATTCTTATTTTCGTGTTACCTAAAAGTTATAATCATCAAAATTTAAGAGACAAAGTTTATTAAATTAACTCTTCGAAACTTGATCAAGAAAGCTGCAATTCATTTTTCTAAAACTTGATAGTGTAATTTAAAGTTCGTGGCAAAGGACCTTTTGTTGGAAGCTTTCATGCACCCATGTGTTTGAGGACCAGCAACTGGAGTTTTCCCTTAAATACATAACTCAACTTTATATTTAATTAAATTATATCTTCACATTCTCTTAATATACAATTAAACCTCCCTTTTTCTTTTCTTTTTTGAAAGAAAATCAAGCGTTTGCATTAATGCGAAATAGAATCACCTATATACAATAGTAGCAACCACTATGATATACAAGTACACCACTTTAAATTGATATAGTTGATACAAAAAAATTAATTTTTTAATTTATTAAGAATAAAATATATGATGTTCGTTACATACGACCAAAAATATTATTCTAGAAATATTATATTTTTTTCAATTCTTACTTAATGAGGATCAGCTGTAATGATAGACTATGACATTTTTTTTAAAATAAGTTAAAACTTTTAAAAAGTTTGGAGGTAAGAAGGTTATTCCACGTAAATAGAAAAAAGAAATTTAACCAACACATTATTTATAATTTATAAATAATAGATAGATGATTTTCAAATTCCCCGAATTTAAGCCAAACTAACCGAAAAATATCATATATAATTTAAATAATATTACTACGTGTGAATCTCGATTTGACTTGAACCCAGCGAAGAAAATATTTTGGATGAACAAACATGTAACGGGCGTTTTCCTACCATATCACTAAATTAGGTAGATAATATGTGGAGAACTTAAATTAGTAAGCTCGAATCTAGTAGCAACGTTGTCGAACAAAAGGAAATATTTTTTATGCAGAATATTAATTTACAGATAATGCAGTTACAAAACATGGCTCACTTTACTCTTGTAAATTATATTCGCTCAAGTCAAACATACGTGTGCTTGGACGAACACACTGAGACCCGATCCTTGTTTTTGGATGCCTAGGGATGGGCACCGATTCCGACCTGACCAATCCCGTACCGATTCTTGTATTAAAAGTGGCGGGAATTCGGGAATTTTTACGGATACGAATTGGAGATTGGGGACGATTTTAGAAAAAATTAGGGAACGGGTCGGGACCGGTTTTTTATGTCTACTCGGCCCGATCCTCGTCCCCGTTTCGATTTTTTCCGTTCTACAATATATTTATATATTCTTATTTATCTTCAAGAAATATGTAAGTATTACGAATAATTTGTATTTTCTATGTTGTAAGTTGTTAGAGATATTTTTAAATACTATTTTTTTAAAGTATAAGGTCAGAGTAGAGTTTTACAAATGTACTTTGACTTTACATAAATATTTCCTGTATCAAAGGACAATTATTAGAATTTGAAGTTTAATATTTTGTTTTTGCTACTTTTTTCTATATATATATTACATGTAAAAAATTATTAAAGAAATTTTGATTTAAATAAAATATCCCCGATTACCCGCGGAAATCCCCGTTTCCCGTTTGGGCTGGGGACAGGGAATCATATATAGTTCCCGATGGGGAATGGGTCGGGGACGGGGATTAGATTTGAAGTCGCGGGCCGGTGGCCGGATACCCGACCCCGAAGTGACCCGGCACCCATCCCTATGGATGCCTTTGATAAAATAACAAATCAGTATCTTCTTTAAATATGTGCTAACACCTATTTAAAATAATCTAATATTTATATAAAAAAATCAAGCTTTTCTATGATTCAATGCATAATCTAGCCATTTGTAAAAATATGTTGCGCAAGTTTTCAAAATTTTAAAATTCATAGTGATGGACAATTTAATATTAGTTATCTTTATCTAAATTGTATAATATATTTTCATTTAACCGATGTTCACAATTTGAATGAGGTTTAATATTAATAATTGCTTCATTGTTTGAATTTTTTACTTTTTGATGTGTCTAATGAGAATTGGAGATAATTATGAGAAATGAAAAGAATTTAGATTTAAAAATAAAAAGGGGAGAAGCGAAAGAAAATGATTTTGTGAATTAAAAGTGTTATTGCGATCCTGGACGGTTACCCCTCCAAACTACTATAAATAGGCGAAGTAGTGATATTTTCTCTATTACAAATGACAAGTTTTATCCCTGGATGTCCAGTCAACTGCTACGCTTCAACACATTCCGGGAGAACCAAATAGCTCTTGGTTCAAGTGGCACTTCACCTCCCAATCGAGACATTATAGAATAGGCTAAACCCCACTTAATGTCTTTTAGAGTAAGGGCAACAGTAGCCTTGAATAATATTTTTACGTGCTCATGAAATTCTAATATCAACAACATAAAGCAAATTCTTTGATGTTAATTACAGGGGCACTTCCCGATGAACGAGCTCTGATCAGTCATCCCTTTCTGTGATTGAGTCATATAAGAGCAATTGCGTAAAAACGACATGGAGATAAGGGAAGAACTGGACAGACTATCACAGTGAGTCTATTGACTATTAGAGTAGAGTTAAGTCTAGTGTCGAAAGGTTGATTTGTTTTTTTTATATTAAAAATGAGTCTGAACATGTATCACATGTGTAAAATCTGAGAAAATACCACACGAGTATTCTACCCTAGTGGGTATTCAAAATTGGGTATGCACACCCGAGCCACTAACAGACTGATATATCATGTGATGATAACTGGAAAATTATCTATTCGTAAAGAAATTTCATGAATAGCTAAAATTTTGAAAAGAATATACGAGTAGAATAATAATATATCAAATAATCCATAGTCAGGGATTAGGACCTACATATATATTTGTGTTATTCACTAACAATCAATTTAGGTTAATTTGTATAAGGTGGTTGAAGACAAATTAAAATGTTCAAGTTAATCTTTATTTGGGAGATGAATCATGAACACATATGTTTTAAATTTTCAGGTAGTTTGTTATTCCCAAACAATGCAACAAGAATTACAGAAGGGGGGTTGAATGAAATTCTGGCTTCCTTTTCTGATTTTAAGAATGTTCTTACTTAATATATAACTGTGTTTGATTTTGCAAGAAGTGCGGAATAAAAGTAAAATAGAAATCAAATTACAAAGCAATAAAACACATGGCTTTAAAACTTTCTGGTGGATTTGAACTTATCCACCAGAGATATATATAAAGATGAGAACTCTGTGATGCTTAAATAGCACACAGCTGCTTACAAGTGAACTAAAAGAATTACAAAGAGATGCTTAACAAATACAGCTTTTTCTATCTCTCTGAAAATAATTCTTACTATCTTAGTTAGTTATTCTACTTGCTACACTTGGTTAATATATCACCAAGTTACATGATAAAAAGACAAACAAGTAAAACAAAATTATTTCTAGTATATTTTCATGTTGTTTTATTACTATCCCGCATCTTTGAATATTTTCATATTTGCATGGAAATGGTAATGCTTCTTATTCTCTAAATCCTGCAATTAGGCTGCCACATTCCTTTTGCAAACACCCGACGCATGTGACTGTGTTGTCACTGTCAACAGCTAGTTTGAATTAGTTCATCTGTCAGGTCTATGTTGGTCATCCGTCGGTTTCCTTGTTGATCATCCGTCAGGAGTCTTTGTAGATCATCCGTCGGGAGCCTTTCTGCCACTTGACTCTATTTCACTTATACATAATTACAAGACATCTTATATTTACAATTAGTCACCCTATTCTGTATATCCAACTAGTAGTCAACATGACTTAAAGAATCCTACAGAATCTACTCAGCTAATACATTGTTGTTTACATATATGTGCTTCAAGACTCATTATTACATAAGCTACACTCTCGATGGATGTTCAGAGGTCATCTGTCGGGACTATAAAGATCATCCGTCGGGACTATAATAGAACATCTATCGAGATCTACAAAAAACTAAGTTAAATCTACTAAGGTGTTTTGTTTAACTTATCATCAAATTCACAACATATTCCTAACAATCTCTCCAATTTATGTCTACTAGAATTGTAGCCATAAATTAAGAGAAACTTGATAATAACAAAACACCCTAAATGTACAGATTGAATTATGGTAGATAAAACTAGTAAGTGCCACAGTTTATTTGAAAATTGAACAAAGTAAAGTGTACAAAGATTCTCACAATCATTTTCAAGGTGCTCCTTTAGTCTAAGCAGATTTGTTCTATCTCTTTGATTGTCTTGATTTCTTCCCAAGCTTTCTGTTGTTTTCTTTTATTTGATTTTGGAGTTGTTCGTGAAATTCAAGTTCTTCAGAATTTGTTAGATCCAGCTTTTCTTGGATTTCCAATAGAGTCTCATTTCTTGAGATGCTCAATTGATCCTCCAATCTGAAGAATCTCCTAACAACCTTATCATCCTTGAATTCCATCAACCTAGAAGTGTAACACCCCCAAATCCGGGGTCGGGGATCCGGGTTGTCACGAGTTCCATTTCCCTTAACCATAATCAATCTTAATAAACAAATAACTATTGCGTACTGTGACCCCACAATATACACACACACACCACAAGTTATAGTCTCAGAGATGAATACCAAAAATAACACAAGTCATTACACCTCAAAAGGGTTTCTGAATAGATTTACATAATCTTTGCCATTACTACAAAATATACATAAGTCTGGTACATCAAAAGTTGAAAGCCTAGCCTATTGGTAGTTCCTACCTCAGCTACAGTGGCATCAACGCCTACAGGAAACTGCAGAATGTTTCATATCCGCTCACGAACTGGGAGCTTGGTCATGTTCATCTTGACTATCTATTGTTGTGTTAGGGCGAAAACACGCGCTAATAATACACGCAAGTATACGCGTTCGCAAGTAATATAGAATACTTTCTAGTTCGTTCCCACAGAGACTCAGACTAATTATGTTCAATTAAGCACAAGTTATTCCTTATGATTATACAGGGCAAGTAAAACGGTTAGAGTTACCCACTAATCATGCATACACATACATGATCCTATGCTAGAAAGTTCTAAATCTCAAGATCCACTGTCGTTTCACAAGAGATTAACACCCTATCCTATATGTTCGCGACGCACATAAGACGAATAAGCACAACCAATACTAGATATCATACAATCATCACACACTAAGGTATTAAACAACTAACTAAAGAATTCCATAGCAAATTCGTTACGACCCCATGATCACGATTAACCCATGATAGAACTCATCGTCACCATGGGTTCATATGAAAACATGATAATAACACACGAGAATAACTAAATAAACTACTTATATTAACCAGAGTACATCACAAGAGTAAATAGGTTCAAAGTAAAGAAAACTAGCATCCACTGTTACAACGAAATAAAGAATCACAAGAACTATGCTTCCTCTTCGTTCCGATGTGCTAAAACGGACTTCTTCCTTATCTCCTCGCTCCTCGATTGATACTACGATTCAACATCACGTGAAACGTCTCTGAAAATTACTTATATAGGAGTCCCACAAAACCCAGCTATCTCAGAAGTTGGAAGCTCAACAGAATTAGGAGTCTCAAAATCAGTATCTTTTTTTACGCCCCTGAGCGGCCGCTCAGCAATCCTAAGCGGGCGCTCAGCTTCCTGAGCGGTCGCTCAGCAGAGCTGAGCGGGCGCTCAGGAGAGCTGAGCGGGCGCTCAGACCCCTTCTGGAAATTACTCTGTTTTTGCTCCCGTTCTTTGTTGCATTCTGCTCCTAACTTCGCACTTGCAATGCCAAGCATACACTAAGGCTTATTCTTAACGAAATCTCTCCACAAATGCAAGTAATACCCTGAAATGCACAAATACTAGAAAAAGCATCAAATACACAAAATACTTGATTTCAAGACATCAATTCAAGCCATTATAAGACGTTCTAAGTGGTATAAAATGCCACTTAACACACCCCCAAACTTAAATCGATGCTTGTCCTCAAGCGTCACACACCAAAAAAAAACAAAACATGCATGAATGAATCTATATGAAATGCAGCGATCCCCCTTACTACGACCAAACCAACCAACTTATGACATCTCAACAAATGCAATTAGGCGAATAAAGATCAATCAAATCATGCAACTAACATACAGCCAAAACGTGGTGTGTGCAAATGCTTAACAGATATGCTCGAAACTAGATCAATTATCATAACTCACTATCCTCAAGGCAATCACATGATTATACGAAGAATAAATTTCTAGGCACAAAATGACTTATAACACTTCAAGATTACTGGAGCTTATTACGGAATCATGCTTTTTTTAACACAACAATAATGCTTATTTGACCGTGCAATGAGTGAGGTCCACAAAAGACTTATGCAATGGCATCCATTTAGCGAGCGTTAGGTTAGCGGATCCCAGACTATAAAAGCCTTAGGTCACTAGGCACAAAGTCCCCTAAGAACTAATAACTCGAATACCAAAGAGCCCACTCGTGATCAATTATGCATTAACTCTTTATTTTTTTCTTCTTCTTTTTTTTCTTTTTTTATATTTTTTTTTCTAAATTTCTGAGCAAGTGCGTTTCGCTCCATCTTGCTCAAGACTACTCGCATAAAAATACGAGCCGGCTACTAGCCATTTGACGCCTAGCCACACTTAGCAATGAATTCCAATTTTTTTACTCCAATTTTTTCTTTTCATGCTTTTATCACTAAGAACCTATTATAAATTCTAAGCATAATCAATAGATTAACCTCAAAAACCATCAAACCATGACAACAATCTAGTCCTTAAGCATTCTCTAAGACTTAGTGAATTACAAGTGTTTCTAGCATGCACGTCAGCTACAAGACTCAACATCACTCTAACGCTATCACTACACTCGCATCAATCACAAATCAATTGGTAAAGCAACACAAAAGGGATCATGGTAAATGCATGAGCTAAATGGCATGATAAATAAAGCTATAAAATAAAAAAACTATATGGCAAAAATATGCAATTATATGAATAAACTATCATGAATATGCACTATGACACACACACAAAATTTTTAACTACCACCCCCAAACTTAAAATCTTCACTGTCCCCAGTGAAGGTAGTAGAAAGGAACACAGGGTATACCTACTCGGAGAAATCATCATCACCCTCAGAGGGTGGAGTATCAGAGGCATACGCAGAGTCCTCACCAAAAATGGGCCACTGGATGTCAGCTCCAAGGCCTCTAAAAGCAGTCCCAAGTGCAAGGGTGAGCTCCTGAGCAAACTTACTCTGCGTCTCGTACATGCATCCATCCTCCTCGACAGCCTCCTATACTGGGCATCAGCCATCCCAGCACCCTCCTGAGCTCTAGAAGAGCCTGCCTCATCGCCCCGGTCTCGCCATGGTAGCACCAGCTGCTGGACGCCCTCCTGGAAGACGATAACCCAGCCCATGCTCCTCGGGCTCTCCACCAGTCCACTCCTGCATCGCATTCAGAGTCCCGAATCAATAGGAGCGGACACTCTACAACTGCTCGTGAGAAGGCCACTGAACTCCCACTGCTCGGCAAAGCTTTGTAACTGTAGATGCATAAGGGATGTTCATGTGCTTCGCTCCCCTCAAAAACT
Organism: Apium graveolens; assembly: GCF_009905375.1. Classification (NCBI taxonomy): domain Eukaryota; kingdom Viridiplantae; phylum Streptophyta; class Magnoliopsida; order Apiales; family Apiaceae; genus Apium; species Apium graveolens. Next base: position 24,540 of record NW_027421670.1, read on the forward strand.
TCAGAATTCCTTGGTAGATGAACTCACCAAGGTCCACATAGTACTCTCATTCAAAATACCCCATAACAACTGTGCTCGCTCAACTGTAATCTCATGTGCATGTGAAGTAGGCAGAATATTAGCACAAATAAAGGCATTCCATGCACGGGCATACCTATTCATCGCAATCGCGGAAAATGACGATACTCGTTAGTCCCAGTCTTGAACGTCCAAACCGTGCCCGACCTACAGAGTAGCACAAATCAAATCCAAGTCAAAATCAGTCTTCTCATTCCAATTCTCCTCCGTGGGCTTCCTCTGGCGCTGCCCAATCACACGGCGAATCGCCTCAGGATGATAATCCACCGTCAGCCCCCCACAACAGAAAACCCATTCTTTTCAGCTTTCGCGTTCATAGAACTCGCGAACCACGCTCATCGGAACGCCTCCGGTGACTCACAGAAAGAAATCCAACCCTTTTCAGCAATCATTGGCAACAACTCACCATCCCTCCCCGATGGTAAGAATCCCCTCTCCTTCAAAATCGGCTTACCCAGAAGCCTAGTATACTCCTCCTCAGCAGCCCTATCAAACAAACGAGGCCTCGCATAGCACCCCTCGAAGAATCAGCAGTAGGAACAGTGCTGCTGCTATCAATCGTCCTGGATCTCTTGGGTGCCATTGAAACTGAGAAAAAGTGTTAAGATTGTGTTTTTGAATATGGGAGAGAGTTTAAGGTTGAAAGTGTATGGGGGAGTATATGGAATAGTTGTATGTATATATAGGGTAAAGATTAGGGTTAAAATTTGATTAGGAGTGGGGTTGAGGGTTAAAAACGTGGGTTTATGGGAAAAGGATTTGTGGGTAGTGGGTTTGGTTTGTATTTTTGTATTTTCTGATTTTTTTTGTTTTTATTAGGCTAAAAAAAATTAGGCAGTCGGGCCCTGAGCGGTCGCTCAGCAAGCTGAGCGGCGCTCAGGGACCTTCTGGAAAAAAAATTCTTGGCCTGGTTTTTCAGATTTTTTTGTGGTTTTGGATAGGTTACTAACTTCTAAGGGTTCCTATAGTCACAAATCATGGGTTGCCTCCCAAGAAGCGCTTCTTTTTCGTCATTAGCTTGACGTAGGGTACTTCACTCAAGTTGACAATAAAACGGCACTAACCACTTCCCGGTTTGCCGTGTCCCCATAGTAATGCTTCAAACGCTGACCATTAACCTTGAATGCTTGGCCCGGATCATTCTCAAAAATCTCCACCGCTCCATGTGGAAACACAGTTTTGACAATAAAAGGTCCAGACCACCTTGATTTCAACTTTCCCGGAAAAAGTCGGAGACGAGAGTTGAATGAGAACTTGCGCCCCGCACACGAATGACTTAGGATATAGCTTCCTGTCGTGCCACCTTTTCACTTTTCCTTGTACATTTTGTTGTTCTCGTACGCTTGGAGTCGAAATTCATCAAGTTCATTTAACTGAAGCATTCGCTTCTTTCCAGCTGCATCTAGATCAAGGTTCAACTTCTTCAACGCCCAATAGGCCTTATGCTCAAGCTCCGCAGGTAAATGACATCCCTTACCATAAACAAGTTGAAATGGGGACATCCCAAGTGGAGTCTTGTATGTGTTCTGTAAGCCCAAACAGCTTCATCGAGCTTTAAAGACCAATCCTTCCTTGACGGACAAACAACTTTCTCTAGAATGCGCTTGATCTCTCTATTAGACACTTCTGCTTGACCATTCGTTTGCGGATGATAGGCAGTAGCACACGATGATTCACATTGTAGCTGCATCATAGAAGTGAACTTACGGTTGCAGAAATGCGACCCCTCATCACTTATGATTACTCGTGGCATTCCAAACCTTGTGAAAATCTGCTTATGAAGAAAATTCAACACTACCTTTGCATCATTCGTCGTAGAGCCTTGACTTCTACCCATTTTGAGACATAATCGACTGCCAACAAGATGTACTGATTATTGCAGGATGAGACAAATGGTCCCATGAAATCGATTCCCCAAACATCAAAGACCTCGACTTCAAGCATCACATTTAACGGCATCTCATCCTTCCTCGTAAGATTCCCCACTCTTTGGCAACGATCACACCTTAAAATGAACTGATGAGCATCCTTAAACAAAGTAGGCCAGAAAAAACCTGCTTGCAGAATACGAGCTGCCGTCTTCTCACCACCATAATGTCCACCATAAACTGTGGAGTGGCAGTCTCGTAATATCCCCTCTCTCACAGAATGGATACATCTCCTGATGATCTGGTCAGCTCCTTGTCTAAACAAATACGGTTCATCCCACATATACCACTTCACCTCATAGAAACTTCTTCTTTTGAGCTGTATTCATATTAGGAGGCATTATATTGCTGACAAGATAGTTCACAATATCTGCGAACCATGGCTCTTCCTCCTGAACTGCGAACAACTGCTCATCCGAAAAGATTCGTTGATCAATGTCTTATCATGTGAAGTAGAATCGGGATTCTCCAATCTAGAGAGATGGTCAGCTACTTGATTCTCAGTACCTTTTCGATCCTTGATCTCTAACTCAAATTCCTGTAGCAAGAGCACCCAACGAATAAGTCTAGGCTTCGAATCCTTCTTGGAAACCAAATAGCGAATGGCCGCATGATCAGTGAACACTGTCACCTTTGTCCAAGCAAATAAGATCAAAATTTTTGAAACCAAAGACTATAGCCAAGAGCTCCTTCTCAGTAGTGGTGTAGTTCATTTGAGCTCCATTTAAAGTCTTACTAGCATAGTAGACCACATGAAAGAGATTATTCTTGCGCTGCCCAAGAACTGCGCCCACCGCATAATCACTCGCATCACACATCATCTCAAAAGGCTCTGTCCAATCAGGTGCGTAATAACTGGTGCATTATCAAACTCTTCTTGAGAGTCTCGAATGCCGTCAAGCATTCATCATCGAATTTGAAAGGCACATCCTTCTCGAGCAAGTTGCACAACGACTTAGATATCTTCGAGAAGTCCTTGATGAAACGCCATAAAAACCCGCATGACCAAGAAAACTACGGATTCCTTTCACAGAAATAGGTGGTGGAAGATTTTCAATGACTCCCACCTTGGCTTTTCCACCTCAAGACCCTTGCTAGAGACCTTATGCCCAAGAATAATGCCTTCACGCACCATAAAGTGACATTTTTCCCAATTGAGCACCAAATTAGTTTCCACACACCTTTTGAGCACCGCACGAAGATTGTTCAAACATTCATCATACGAATGTCCAAAGACGAGAAGTCGTCCATGAACACTCGACATTATTTCCAATCATATCAGAGAATATAGCCATCATACATCTCTGAAAAGTGGCAGGTGCGCACATAAGCCAAACGAAACTCTGCGAAAAGCAAACGTGCCAAATGGACAAGTGAAGGTAGTCTTTTCTTGATCCTCTGGTGCAATAATATCTGATTATACCCGAATAGCCATCCAGAAGACAATAATACTCATGACCGGCCAACCTTCAAGCATCTGATCAATAAATGGAAGAGGGAAGTGATCCTTCCTCGTGGCCTTGTTCAACTTTCTGTAGTCCATGCATACCCTCCATCCTGTGACTGTTGAGTGGGGATGAGCTCGTTCTTTCATTTGCTACCACAATAATACCTCCTTTCTTAGGTACACATTGCACGGCTCACCCAAGAACTGTCAGAAATAGGATTATGATTCCTGCATCCAGCCACTTCAAATTTCTTTCTTCACCACTTCTTTCATGATAGGATTAAGTCTTCATGTTGCTCAACCGTCGGCTTACTACCTTCCTCTAGCAAATTTTATGCATGCAATACGAAGGGTGATCCCTTTTGTCTGCTATAGTCCATCCGATAGCCGATTTGAATTCTCTCAAGATCCTAAGAGCTTGTCCTCCTCACTACCTGAAAGGTCAGATGCAATAATAACAGGTAAAGTAGATGCATCACCTAAAAAAGCATACCTCAAGTGTTCAGGAATGGTTTAAGCTCCAAAGTAGGTGCTTCCTCAATAGATGGTTTGAGCTTTCCTTCAGCATTTTGAGGTCAGAAGTACCAAGAGATTCAAATGGCATGTCTAGCTTTTGCCTCCAAGAAGCATTTAGATATTGTAGTTGCTCATTTCCATCCTCATCATCACTGTCAAAGTCCCCCACTAAGGCTTTCTCTAATGCATCAGACATTAGCATATGATCAAGTTCTGAAGTTACCGTAGAATCAATCAAATCCACCTTTAAGCACTCCTCGTCTTTGTAGGGAATTTCATCGCTTTGAACATTGAATGTCACATCCTGATCCTGCACCCTCATAGTAAGTTCTCCTTTCTGCACATCTATCAAGGTACGCCTGTAGCCAAGAAAGGTCTCCCCAAGATTATGGGAATCTTCTTATCTTCCTCGAAATCCAGAATAACAAAGTCTGCAGGAAAGAAGCGCTCCACCTTTACTAGCACATCCTCCACTATGCCTCGTGGGTATGTAATAGAACGATCAGCCAATTGTAGAGACATGTAGGTGGGCTTTGGATCAGGCAAATTCAACTTTTTGAAGATAGAAAACGGTATCAGATTGATGCTAGCTCCCAAATCGCACAGGCACTTGTCAAAAGCAACTTGCCAATGTGCAAGGAATGGTGAGGCTACCTGGATCTTTAAGCTTTGGAGGTAATTTTGTTGCAGTACGACACTGCACTCTTCCGTTAGAGCAATGGTCTCAAGGTATCCAGTTTCACCTTCCGTGAAACAACACTCTTCATGAATTTTGCATAACTAGGCATTTGCTCCAAGCCTCAGCGAAAGGTATGTTGATGTGAAGTTTCTTGAACACCTCCAGAAACTTACCGAACTGCTTATCCAGTTTTTTTGTTACAATCTTTTAGGGAAAGGTGGTGGAGGATAGAGCTGTTTCTCCCCTGTATTACCCTCAGGAAGAGTGTGTTCAACAGTAGTAATATTGACAACCCTAAGATTAAGTTGTTTGATAATCAGTATTTGTATTCTGTAGTTGTATTCCTTGAATCTGTAAAAACATTTTGTAGTTAGACTGGCGGATTTTTCTATGCACAGTTTCAAGCTAAGGAATAAACTCTAAAAGAAGATCAAGTCTTGATCATGTCTCAGAAAAAAGATGTAGAAGCTTGGAGCTGAATCATGTTGTTCTATGAAAAATGTTCTAAGTCAAGATATCGACAAGTCACATGTCAAGTTACATCGAGAAGTCATTCGGAAGTCCAAAATGACTTGTAGAGAATTCCCAAGAGATAACTAAATGTCATTTCTGCATGTAGAGATCTCATATATCGACAAGTCAAATGAAGATGTAGAGAAATGAAGATATTGACAAGTCAATACCTCATATAGAGATCTTAGAGATATCGACAAGTCAAAATATGTATATAGAGATCTCAGAGATATCGACAAGTCATTTCTACATATAGAGATCTCAGAGATATCGACAAGTTAAATTCCTCATGTAAAGAACTCAAGATGTCGACAAATCAAAAAGCCTATACATAGAACTAGAGATGTCGATAAATCATTCTCCATGCAGAGAACTAGAGACCTCGATAAGTCATTTACATATATCGAGAACTTGAGATATGAATAAGTCATTATAATTATTGATATGTCACTTCTCTACATAACAAATGGAGATCTCGACATACTATCTCAAATTCAGAATACCGATAAGTTTGAGATTCAAGATTATCAGTCAAGAAATAATTCATTCACTGAATTGAAATCACTGAATTAAAAAGTCTACAAAAACAGTTTGAAGAATACAAGATCAAGAGCCAAGATTCACTGGACAAAGGATGGTCACAAACCTGTAAGATTCTGCATAGATTTTCTAACACAAGAAAAGGAAATAGACAAGGTTGCTTTAGAAATTTGTTTAGTACATTTTAGTGCAAGTTTTATAAACCCGTATTGCTAGTCTATAAAGCATGCACGGATCCTTAGTCTAGAAGTAACAAACATATCTAGAAAATCTTGAATTATCTCAAAAAAGAAGTTGAGTTTTTATTATTCAAGAAAATAGATTTGTAATAAGACAAACTTAATTAATACAATTAAGTGAGTTTTTGATAGTGTGTCTTGTGTGTTTTACTGTCAAGCATTTTATCTCTACAATCTTAAACTACTTTGTTCACCAGTAATTCAAACAAGTTTAAAAACTAAATATAATTTAAAAAACATATTCACCTGCCTACGTGTAACATTTCTTTTCATTTAATATCTAACAGTAATATTATCCAAACACCTAAATATCTTATAACTTGTAATTTACTTATCACTTTATGTGATACTTATTTACTTTAAATCGTAAATTATTTTATTTAAGATACCCCAAAAGGGCTTTGTTATAAAAAAAAACATGTATTTATTTATTGCGTGTATTTAATGTTAGGGTTTGATAAGCTTCGAGCTTTAATGGTTGTGCTTGTGTTTTGTGGCTTGAATCTACCCTCACAAAATGCCTACGTACCTCGGCGTATGCCTAGGATCAAGCCAAAACGTAGTTCTTGGTGATGCATGCCCTCGGGGCTATAGCAGCGAGAGCTCACCAAGGATGTAGTGACTTTCATGTCCTCCCAAGACTCAGTCTAAAACGTCGTTCCAGGTAATGGCCTCGTGGCTTGTAGGATGCCTTCTCGGCTTTGTAACGTGTGGAGCTCTTGTCCAAAACATTTTGCTGAAATTGAAGGGTAAGACCCTTCATATAGACGTTGAGAGTCTGAGAATTCGGGTAGAATTGGGAGACTTGATGGGCAAGTCTCCACCTCAGATTGGACTTTGGAGTCTTAGAAAGCAGGAATTAGTTTTCTTCTGAATTTGGGTTACTTGGAGGCTACTTCTTATAGAAGTAGTTACTTATTTGAACACATTTATTGGGCTGCTTAATTAGCCCCTTTATTAATTACGAATTTGATAAATAGTTAGGGTTTTAGGCCTCATTAATTGGGCATTCCCCTTTGACCAAATCAGGTCTAATTATTACGATATTAACTCCGCAATTAGGGTTATTTTTATTCCCTATCATTTTCCCCCCAACTTCTGGGAAACACACTCGACGTTTCGTAGAAGTTAGGTTATCTCTTACCCTATCCGGGTTATCGTGTTTAGCGTAAAGTGTGGAGCGACCTACACATTTACAACGATTTGTCTTATCCGAGACTTCATGATATTTTCTGGAATTTTCATAATTTTTGATACTCATTTTCTTACCTTATTCCTAATTTTAGGAATTCTGTGGTATCTTCACTTAATTTTCGGAAATTATCTTGTACTTACATGTATCTTTCTAAATTTTCAGGAATTTTTCCATACCTCCTGTTTTTTTATAATTTTTCCTAATATTTTAGGAATTTTTCCGTACCTCCAGGTATTTTTTATAATTTTCCCTAATATTTTAGGAATTTTTCTATACCTCCGGATATTTTTCATATTTTTTCCCAATATTTTAGGAATTTTTCCGTACCTTCGGGTATTTTTCATATTTTCCTAATATTTTAGGAATTATTCTGCACCTCTGGGTATTTTTCCTAATATTTTAGGAATTTTTCCGTACCTCCGGGTATTTTTCATATTTTTCCTAATATTTTAGGAATTATTCCGGACCTCTGGGTATTTTTCCTAGTATTTTAGGAATTTTTCCGTACCTCCGAGTATTTTTTGTATTAGTTTCCTAATATTTTAAGAATTTTCCCGTACCTCCAGGTTTTTTTTATAATTTTCCCTAATATTTTAGGAATTTTTATATACCTCCGGGTATTTTTCCTAATTAAATATGTCAACTTTTAATCTCCAGGAACCATCGTGTAAAGTTCGCAAAACTAGGGGTACTAAGTGGCAATTTGCCACCTTTCCCCCCAAATCGACCACACCTCTGGTCGAACTCCAGAGGCTTTGTCCCTCCCGGTCGATTGGAATTCGACCAGGGTATATGCATTTTATATACATTTTTTCTTCTCTTTTTTTTTTTTTTCTTTTTTTTTTTTCTTCTTTCTTTTTTTTTTTTTCTTTTTTTTTTTTTTTTCTTCTTTTTCTTCTTTTCTTTTCTCTTTTTTTCCCTTCTTTTTTCCTTTTTTCTACTTCCTCTTTTTTTTTTTTCTCTCTTTTTCTCTTTTTCCTTTCCTTTTTTTGGTCTCTTTTCCGTTCCTATTTTTTTCTGTTGTTTGATTTTTGATTTTTTTTCAGATCAGGAATTCGTACCCTTTTGACGTGAATTCTTGGTAGAATTTCGACTAGGATGCATCCTGGTAGAATTCAACCAGGACTCTCGTCGGATTATGGGTGATTTTATCGCTCTGGTCGGATTGATTTTCGACCAGGATGCAGCCCCCTTCCAGCAAGGACTCTCGTCGGATTATGGATGATTTTAACACTCTGGTCGAACAGATTTTTGACCAGGATTCCTGACCTCGTATACCAGGAATCCTCGTCTTTTAGACCAGGAACTCTGAATTACGGGTTACCAGCCTTTTAATGGCCATAACTTTTCGCTCTTGCTCTGATTTGAGCATATAATATATCGAAATGAAGCTTATTACGAGCTCTAACTCATGATGGCATCCTTATATATTTTTGTGTTCGTTGATCCCTCAATTTGGACGGAAAGTGGCCTAGACGAGCCTTCAATCAACGTGGCCTCTACGAGCCTTATTTCTAGTTAGTCCAACCAGGTGAGTTGTCCTACTTAGATTCTCGACTAGATTAAACCTTGAGGTTTAAGGTATGTTGAGCCTGAGTACCTTATTTTCTCAATATGTTTCCAAGTTTGTGGATCTTTGTCCCAAATATGTTTATGTTTAGGGACGACCTTTCCTTTCTGCCCAACTTAGGATGCCTTGATCTTTCCGAGGACTAAGTCTTTCTATCGATGAAATCTTTCTTTTTCTCTTACATTATAGTCATCGAAACTTGTTGCAGATCCTCAACACTCCCGGTATTGGCTTCAGTGAATCTAAAGTATGTGTCATCATGTCTTCCTCGTTCTCCCCGGCTCGAAGACCTCAACCTTTGGAGTTTTTTGAGTGATTCATAATGGCATCACAACCTCAGCCTTATCATCCAGTAAGAATGGAATAAGTCCCATCATTTCTTTGCAAGTGGCATGTCTGCCTAGTCATTTCTCGAGTATTCGTCCCTCTTTCAGTCCATCAAGGATTACTCGACTTCCTATGAAGCAGGATTTACTATCACTCTTCTCACATCATTGATGTTGTACTGTCCTCTATCACCCGTCACTAGGATTCATGGGAGTTCCTACCTTTATATCGCACTTTTCTACGGGAATTGTGTCACTTGGATGTTGGTTATACAACTAATGGTTATAGCCTCAATCCTCTTTGTGTCAGGATCTACCTCGGGCACTAGCTATGGGAATGTATCAAGATTATCAATCTTATACGTTGTAAATGAGACATGGGAATTGGTTAAAATCAATATCTCATAAGATTTCCAAACTACATGTGTGTGCTTCCGAAATCAAGTATACTTTCCTCTCATAATCTTTGGCATCGGCCATCATCTTTGGCTAATATAATCGAAATAGGATACGTTTTAAGTGACAACCTTTCCCCCCGAGCGTAGCCCATGTTTCTTCTCATGTATTACTTTAATACCAACTCCATTTTTCATGTTCTCAGGCATTTCAGGTAAGGAGTCACAAACTACTTCTTGTATAAAGTCCTTGCAATCGGATCAAGCTTCAAAGTTTTTTCCAGCATTTTTCATGCTTCCATGGCATCGTCGGGTCATCGACTAGTTTGAATCGAGACTTCTAGGAAATGAGTCCTCGCATATATCGGTGCTATCAGCTTTGTATTAGTTTTTGGGTCTTTGAGACTTAGAAGTAAAAACTTCCCGTATAATTTTGTATCTCTTGAGTCACGTCCCTCATGCCTTCCTTCCTCAGGATCTAGAATTCATCAAATTCAGTCATGACTTCACAAGTTTCTCATATCTTGTTGGCGAATCTATTGATTCTAAAACTCCAGCCTTCTGGTTGACTTATTTTTAATTCAGAAAGCCTGGTTGAACCGTATTTCGGTCATGATTCAGTCTCCTTTTGAGCTGAATTATGCTCAACTACATTTTTTTCTGGTGTCAGCCCTGCCCCCCCGGGTGCTGCCATGGATGAACTTCTTTCGAGGTTAGTTGCTTCTAGGGTCTCAGGTATTCCGAGTACGGAATCACAAAGAATTTTATATAACACCTCTCAACCAAAGCGTACCTAGGCGCTTTTCCAATGGCTTTCATGCCTCATATGCATTGGACAATCACTAGTTTCTAGGTAAACCTTCATAAAATAACCCAACAATTTTCCACACCTACTGTTGGTATCAACTTGGAATCCATGCTTCAGGTTCCGAAATTTATAAATCTCTATCGTTGAATATGCAAACTCAAATAGGACATTATCCTTCATGATTTCCTCCACTAGGATGTAACTTTACGTAACATCCATTGAATTTATTCACGGCTTCACATGCCTCTTTCATACTTTGTTTAGAATTCCCCATTTACTTAAGAAATCACCAACACCGAGTCTCCATAGGCTTTGAGGTTTTCAACCCTCAAGGTTCGAGCTAAACCAAGTCTGACCATCGAGGCGTTATTTTCAACTTCGTCATTCGTTATTGAGAAATCCGATGTCGAGGTTAACTATATCATTAATCCGTCATGAATTTGCAACACTCACTTTTGTTTTGAATGTTCCATTAAAATAGAGAACCAAATAGTACTTCAGTATGATATCTTTATCTTGTCCTACATTCCTTGCCCTCATAGGGTATCTCATTCTGCCCTCTGACTTCTTGGTTGTCAATAGGACATTCAACCATGAAGTCGGCCAAATCTTGAACCTTAAATAATGTACAATGTTATACTAAATTCGTCAGGCATGGTTATCCACTTAAACCACCTTTCACCAGCCTCAGGGATGTGCATTGTGCCCCCCGGGGCTAGTTTTGCACATGTAGAAATACAGTTTAACTTCCTCATGTCGTGGTCATGGCTAACACGAACTTCTCAATACTAGAGTTATTCACATAATTTTTCAATTTCCCAACATATGGGTTGCTGAACCTCCATGTCTTTTCTCACAGGGGCAAGTCTCAATTACACAATTGAGTTTTCCATGTATAAATTTAGTACTTCTTCTAGTGTTCCAGTTTTCTACTTCTTCAATTTCTCAAAGATTACATGGTTTCATCAATCCATAATGGTTCCTTTATTTTCTTCAATACCGTGAAGAAGGGAAAACACTTGTCACTGGGTTCAGAGATGAACCTCTCCTAAATCGCACTCTTTAGTTTCTCTATGTTCTTAATGAAAGATGTGGGTTCCATAACCAGGAATCTTATCAACATGGCCTTGATTCCCCACTAAGAGATGTGGCCCAAAAATTTACAGATCCCACCTCGAAGGCACACCTTATAGAATTTAACATTACCTTGTGGTGCATCAGCACTTCAAATTCCTCTCGGAGGTGTTTCATATATTCTGCCTTGTATAGGCTTTTAATTTCATTATACCATAGACTCTCATGGTCTTAGAAATGCCGTCATTATAATCAGCTTACTTTTGTGGTTTCTCGCCTACCAAGGGAAAGAAATCCTCTTCGTTTTCCTCAATGTACTTCGGTTACAAGTGGATAAAATCATATCTGCTGTTGAATTTCCTCATTGCTCGTCGAACTTTCAGAATTCCATGTCTTCTTTTGGGAGGAGCTGCCCCCACTCAATCGGGCCTTTAATCGTGGCAACATATCATAAAAGGCAAGTTGGGAATTAGAGATTCCCATTTTCCAAGCATCTTTCACAGTTTTATATCATAGTGTGATGATCATCGGGTCTTCATGGGAGAATTTCAAGCCTTCTGAATTAGAATCATCAAAGTTAGTGGCCATTTCCAATGTCGCTCCTTACGGTGTACTATATTTCGGTCACAATCTTTCATTGAGCTTCTTGAAGTCCCATCAGTCGTTAGCCTTCTAAAGATCATTTTGATAACTGGCACTCAGGGATGTGTTTCTCTAGAGTATCTTGTTCTCCCCTCTATTATTTATAATCTTTCACTCTATTGTTTCTTTACTATCTTGGTGAACCTGTTCGATATTTCTCTCTAGAATAGAAACTCAATTTTATTCCTTAGCTTACGGCAATCGTCGATGTCCTCTTTGTGAGATCTTGGATATAAAATCTTGTTCCTCTTTTCAGGGTTGGTGCGCAGTGGCATCGGCCATCAACAGTCTTCATCTTTTCATATTTATCAAGACTCGCTTCTTTGTAACGACCAAGAAATTTTGATTTATTATTATATAAAGATAAATTATGTGTATTATTATGTGATTAACTGTGTTGAGTTGTTAAACCCTAATTTTATGTGCTACGTGTTGTCTGTTTTGATATGAACGTGTTTTGGGTATTTATTGAGTATTTTATCGCAAGTTATATATGTTTATATCAAAACCCGTACAGCTCAAACAGTGTTTTAAAAGCCCGTATTTCAAACCAAATCATTGGCCCTATTTTGCCAAAAATGACCTATACCATATCGCTATTCTAAACCCCTAGACGTTTTACAAATTTACCTTTTTCGCGAAAAATGACTTTTCCGGACCCCTTTCGTACCAAAAACCCCACAAAAATCACATTTTTATTTTTATATGATCATGGATTATCATACCTTTTTCTTTGCATTTTTGTAATATTCACAATTTTTGGGAATTTTCGGCATTATTTTGTATTTATTGGATATTTAAAAATTCATTATTAATACCCAAAAATTTAAAATTGGGGCCAAATATTTTTATTAGATGTTTAATTAGACCTTTAATTTTATTTAGGGCTATTATTTTCATAAATATAAATACCTGATTTGTTATTAATTATTCAGTTAATTATAATTAAAAATTAGAAAATTAAGAAATTAATTGTGGGGGTGAAGAACAACCAGGGAATTCAACTACAGATTTGAGAGTGATTCTGTTATCCAAATCGATCATGTGAGTAACCAAGACAAAGCTCTTGATCTCTACTTTCTATTCATACCATCAATTTCATGTTTTGATGTTTAGATTTTCAATTCGTATTTTAGGGTTCTTGGACTGAAATTGGGGGTTTTTATTATGGGGTTCTAGGTTGATTTTGATGCTTGGTATAGTTTCATATACTTGTTTACAACTGATTTGTGCTATTTAATTTATCGGAGTTATGTTCTAGGTAGTAGTTCTTAGTTTCAAGTTTATACAATTTTATATTAGTTCGTTTTTGATTTTGTACGAATCTGTGATTGTTCTGAATATGGGGGTTTGATTGTGGAACTAATAAGCTTTATTTTGATAAATTATTTGTAATTTTTGGTATACGAAATCGTTGGTTTGATTTTTGGCCGGAAGTTTTGTGTTTTTGATCGGAGAATTGGTTCTAGGGATTATTAGGCTGTGATGTTAGTATAGTTATGTTTCTGGTGAGATTCTGAGTGAAAACCATGTTAAAATCGATTCGAACGGTGCCTGGATTGAGTTCGCCGGACCTGGGTTTCAAGCTCGCCGGCGGCGATGGCGGTGTTGGCCGGAGACGACGGGGACAGGGTGGTTGAAGATGATTAGGATGACGGTTTGGATTGCTGCAGTACTGAGGAATCGAACGGGACAAAAACCTTGCAGAAACAACGATCTGTATGTTCGAATTGGGCTCGCTGGAAACAGCTCCTCGGTGCCGGTTTTTTGGGTAGCACGACGGCTGTTCTTCAGCAATCCGTCGACCCGGTTGTTGACCCGAAAAATAACCCGGGTTTGATCCAATAAAACCCAATCTAATTCCTATATCATGTTTCTGAAATTTTAATTATTTATTTTATTTATATAAAAACATAAATTAGTTTTATTAATTCTATAAAACAATTAAAATCAGTTTTAAATTCTGAAAATTATTATTATAATTTCTGAATATTTTATTAATTTAGAAATTTGAATTAATATTTAATTATTATTTAATTATTTATCTAATTATTATTAGTTATTTAATTAGTTAATAATTAGGTAATTAATTAATAATTAGGTAATTAATTAATAAATAAGTATAGAAAATAATCAAATAATACGAATAATAATTCGATAATTAATTAAAAATTACGAGTAACTCGTACTTATTCGAATAATGATTCGTTAAGTTAGAATTATTAATCGAGCGTCATTTATTTGAAGAGTGTTGTAATAATTATTCGTATTAAATAATTAAATACGGATAGTTAATTAATTAATTAATCGTATAAGTAATAATAATGATTCGATAGATATGCAGGGATCGCGAGTAGCTCGTATTTATACGAGTAATTAATCTTGAGTTAGATTATGATTCGAGTAATAATTATGATTTGATAAATAACGTATCAGTTAATTGTATTGATTAATTATTGTAAATAATCGATCTGATCGAGTAAGTATTAATAATTTGTAAATAAGTGTAGTAAATTGTAATTAATCCAAATAATTAGGGATTAATTATTTTAAAATACAATAATTATTAATTAATTATTTAAAAATATAGTTAGGATTATTTGTTAGATATATTTGATAATGTCATGACTAATATGATTTATGTTTAGTTTTCAGATCTTACTTAAACAGGACAAATCAGTACTTAACTGAAATCAGCACTTATACTGAAGTCAGAACTTAAGTCATCAGTACTTAAGGTTCAGGAGATATTTATCAGAAGATAATATCAGGACTTAAAGGAAACGTTCAGATAAGGAAGGCAGCTGATTTACAGGAAGAGAAGATCGAGACAAACATAAGAAGATATATGCATGAAGAAGGAATTCTATGAAGAATAGAATACTTGGAAGAAAGATATCTGATTGATATATTTTAGGAAGCAGAATTATATTCCATATCAATTAGCGATTATCTTGTAACTGTGTAGTATATAAACACAGACATAGGGTTTACACTATAAGTGTTATCATTATCGAGAAGATTATTCATTGTAACCCTAGCAGCTCTCGTGATATTTGTTCATCACTGAGAGAGGACAGTTCCATACTGTAAAGAGTTTATTGTTTTGAATAAAGTTTGTTTTCTGTTACTTGAGTTATTAAAGTTCGATTTGATTGTGCTATACACTGTATTCACCCCCCTCTACAGTGTGTGTGACCTAACAAGTGGTATCAGAGCCTATCTGTTAACACACAAACAGTTTAAGATCCAAAACAATCATGTCTGAAGTAGAAACTCCAACTAAGCCCACCAAAACTGAAGAACCTCCAAAGACACAAATCAAAGCCGATATGAGACTATTAGAGTTCCCATATTGAGACCATCTGAATATCCCATATGGAAGGTGAGGATGACCATGTTTCTGGAAGCTACAGATCCAGAATATCTTGATAGAATCAAGGAAGGGCCTCACAAACCAACCAAGCTCGCTTTGCAGTTGCAGGTGAAGCAGCAAAGTCAGTACCAAAGGAAAAGATGACTACACTGAAGATATCGCATCAATTGCTAAGGTAACGACACTTACTGCATAGTGCCATTGATAATGTAATGTCAAACAGGGTAATAAACTGCAAGACTGCAAAGGAGATATGGGATGCCTTGGAAACAAGATGTCAGGGAACTGATACGATTAAGAAGAACAGGAAGACAATACTCACTCAAGAGTATGAACACTTTGACTCAAAGGCTAATGAGTCATTGACTGATTTATATGATAGATTTGTCAAACTCTTGAATGATTTGTCACTGGTTGATAAGGAGTATGATCTTGAAGATTCAAACCTTAAATTCCTGTTGGCTCTTCCTGAAAGCTGGGATTTGAAGGCAACAACAATAAGAGACAACTATAATCTTGATGAAACAACTCTTGATGAAATTTATGGGATGCTCAAGACTCATGAACTTGAGATGGAACAAAGAAGCAAGAGGAAAGGAGGAAAGTCAAGGACAGTTGCTCTTAAGGCTGAAGAAGAATCCCCCAAGGCAGCTACCTCAAGGAAAGGCAAGGGTAAAGCTCTCTTCACAAAGTCTGATACTGAGTCATCAAGTTCTGAAAGTGATGATGACTCAGAATCTGAAAGCTTGCCTGAGACGGATGCTGATGAAGCTGTGTGCTCTTATGGTGAAAGGAATCACAAATATTGCATACAGGAAGTTCAGGAAGGGAAAAAAGTTTTCCAGGAAAGGTGCAAGTTCTGATAAGAAGAATTTCAGAAAATCTGAGGGCAAGGAGGAAAGTCTGACAGAGGAGATTATACAAATGTCAAATGCTACAACTGTGGTGAGAAAGGCCACATATCTCCTGATTGCAAGAAAGTGAAGAGTGACAAAGGCAAGGCTCTTGTCACAAAGAAAAAGCTGGACAGACACCTCAGATTCTGAAAGTGAGGAGAATTATGCCTTGATGGCAAATGCTGATATGGCAAGTGCTGAAAGCAGTTCTGAAGCTGCTGAGTTAAAGGTACCTCAAACTACTTATGTCCTTTCATACTGATGATATTTAATGAGTTGAGAAGATATCTTAAACCATGTTCATTAGTTATAGAGATCAAACTTTAACATGTGAAAGATTAACTTCTGAAAATCTTGCTTGCAAAAAGAGGAATGATTATTTAGAAAAAGAGTTAGTCATGTTCCATCAAACTCAGAAAGATAGAGATGATGCTTTCTATGTTAGGGATGAAGTGCTTAAAATGAATGAATCTCTAAAGCTGAGTTAGAAAAGGAAAGAGAGATTATCAGGACTTGGACTAACTCTGGCAGAACAACTCAGAATTTGTTAAGTAGTGAAAACTGGAAAGAGGGCTTAGGTTATGGAGATGATAAGAATGATAAAGGAACTGTAGATATTAAGCCTATAGTTGTTAAACAAAATCCCAAGTTAAAACCTGTTAAGTTTGTAGCTGTAAAATCTGATACTGAGAAATCAGAAGTTAAAAGGAATTAACTTCTGACAAACTAAAATAGGAAAAGACAACTGAAGTAAAATGTAGGCTTAATGACAAAGAAGCAGCTTAAGCATAAGCTGAAAGATGTTAAGAATGCAAACAAGGTAAAATCACCTAGGAAAAATAGGAATGGAAAGGAATGTGTGAATAAAAGCAATGTTATAAGTCTGTTCCTGATGCTCCTAGAAGAATATGTCATAACTGTGGAAGTTCTAACCATCTGGCTTCTTTTTGCAGGAAGAATAAGAATATAAACTCCTTACCCTCAAAGTCAGGAGTTAAGAGTCAGTCTGTTAGATATAAGCCACAAAATCCTTGTTTTCATTGTGGTAGTTTATCGCATTCCATTTATACTTGTAAGGAATATCATAGTCTGTACTATGATTATTATCAAATAAAACCTTCTTTAAAGAAAGTTAGCATTGTTCCTTCTAGTGTAAGTTCTGATTCAAAGTCTGATAGTGTAAATTCTGATAAGAAAAATGTTAACATAAACTCTGATGCTAAATCCGCTGCAAATGTTAACAAACTTAATAAGGCCAAAGGATCCAAGCAAGTCTGGGTCCTTAAAACTAATCATTAGTGGCTCTTTGTGATTGCAGGGCAACAGGAAAAACATCCTAGTTCTGGACAGTGGATGTTCAGGACATATGACTGGAAATAAGCCCTGCTATCAGACTTTGTGGAGAAGGCTGGCCCAAGTGTTTCTTATGGAGATGGCAACATTGGAAAAATATTGGGATATGGCAATATCAATCTCGGGAATGTCATCATTAAAGAAGTAGCTCTGGTCTCAGGACTTAAACACAATCTGCTGAGTGTTAGTCAAATCTGTGACAGAGGTTATCATGTGGATTTCTTTGAAGAACACTGTGAAGTTAGTAAGTAAAACTACAGGCAAAGCTTGTTCTGAAAGGATACAGGCGTGGTAACATCTATGAAGCCAAGCTTTCAACAAGTACTGATGGTTCTGCAATCTGTCTGATGAGTAGAGCATCAATTAGAAGAAAGCTGGAATTGGCACAAGAAACTCTCTCATTTAAATTTCAACAATATAAATGAACTAGTCAAGAAAGATCTTGTGAGAGGACTGCCAAAGTCTAGTATTTGCTCCTGATGGCCTTTGTGATTCTTGTCAGAAGGCTAAACAAAGGAAATCCTCATTCAAGAGCAAGACTGAATCATCAATTCTTGAGCCTTATCACCTACTGCATGTGGATCTATTTGGTCCAGTAAATGTCATGTCTATTGCAAAGAAGAAATATGCTATGGTCATAGTGGATGAGTTCACCAGATACACATGGGTGTATTTCTTGCACACAAAAGTGAAACTGCATCTATCTTGATTGATCATGTCAGGCAACTGGATAAGTTGGTCAAAGATTCTGTGAAGATAATAAGAAGTGATAATGGTACTGAGTTCAAGAATTTGATAATGGAAGAGTTCTGCAAAAACCATGGAATCAAGCAGGAATTTTCTGCTCCTGGAACTCCACAGCAAAATGGAGTTGTTGAAAGAAAGAATAGAACTCTCATTGAAGCTGCACGTACAATGCTTGATGAAGAAAAGCTTCCAACCTATTTCTGGGCTGAAGCTGTGCAGACTGCTTGTTTTACTCAGAATGCAACACTAATTAACAAGCATGGAAAGACACCATATGAGATGGTGAAGAAAAGAAGCCAAATCTGAAGTATTTTCACGTATTTGGATGCAAGTGTTTGGTTCTTAAGACTCATCCTGAACAGCTATCCAAATTTGATCTAAAAGCTGATGAAGGAATCTTTGTTGGATATCCACTTTCCACAAAAGCCTTCAGAGTCTATAACTTGAGAACAAGAGTGGTCATGGAATCTATCAATGTCTCTTTTGATGATAAGAAGATTACTGGACTTGAAGATTTTATTGATCATGATCAGCTGAGATTTGAAAATGAAGACTTAAATTCTGATACTGAAAATCCTGACAGTCTAAATCCTGATACTGCAAACTCTGATGGATTAAACTCTGATGTTATTGAAACTGTGGTGACTACGCTAAAGGAAGATGCACCTATGCAGGGGGGCATACTCAAGATACAACCACATCTCAAGAAGCATCAGAACATACATCTGGCTCTTCAAGTTCTGATTCGTCAAGTTCTGATAAGCCAAGTTCTGATAATTCTGAAAACTTAAATTCTGAAGAATCCAACTCAGAGAGCATAGTTTCAGGGGGAGCATCAGAAAATGTTGATGAAGATAGCATGGATCATGGGGGAGCATCCAGTTCTAGAGAAAACCTTCCATCTGCAAGGAAGTGGACTAAATCACATACACCTGACTTAATAATTGGAAATCCTGATGCAGGTGTCAGAACTAGAACAACTACTTCAAGTGAATGTCTTTACAATTCTTTTCTTTCTCAGACTGAACCAAAGAAAGTGGAAGAAGCTCTTCAAGATGCTGATTGGGTGCAAGCAATGCAGGAAGAGTTAAATGAATTTGAAAGAAACAAAGTCCGGACCCTAGTGCCAAGACCAAAGAACAGATCTGTTGTTGGTACAAAGTGGGTATTCAGAAAAAAAACTGATAGTGATGGCATAATTACAAGAAATAAGGCAAGGTTGGTTGCAAAAGGATATTCTCAACAGGAGGGAATTGATTATGATGAAACATTTGCACCAGTTGCTAGATTGGAAGCCATAAGGATATTTTTGGCTTATGCTGCTCACAAAAAGTTTACTGTCTTTCAAATGGATGTGAAAAGTGCTTTTCTCAATGGAGAATTGGAGGAGGAAGTATATGTTGAACAACCTCCAGGCTTTGTAGATTCCAAATATCCTAATCATGTCTACAAGCTTGATAAAGCACTTTATGGCCTTAAGCAAGCTCCAAGAGCATGGTATGAGACTTTAGCTCAGTTTCTTCTGGAAAATGGATTTAACAGAGGAACTATAGACAAAACACTGTTCTACCTCAACCATGGAAAGGACTTACTTCTGGTTCAGATATATGTTGATGATATCATTTTTGTAACTACAAATGACAGAATTTCCAAGAAGTTTGCCAAACTGATGCAGTCAATATATCAAATGAGTATGATGGGGGAACTTAGCTATTTTCTGGGCCTTCAAGTCAAGCAGAATGATGAAGGAACTTTTATTTGTCAAACCAAGTACACCAGAAATTTGCTGAAGAAATTTGGAATGCAAGATTGTTCAAATGCATCCACTCACATGGCCACTGCAACAAAACTGGATAAGGATACTGGTAAATCAGTAGATATTACTGATTACAGAGGTATGATTGGCTCTCTACTCTATCTAACTGCTAGTAGACCTGATATCATGTATGCTACCTGTCTTTGTGCAAGATTTCAAGCAGATCCAAGAGAACCTCACTTAACAGCTGTGAAAAGAATTTTCAAGTATCTTAAGGGAACAGCTGATATTGGGATTGTGGTATCCCAGAGAATCAGATTTTAAACTAATAGGTTACTCAGATGCAGATTTTGCAGGTTGCAAAATTGACAGGAAAAGCACAAGTGGAAGCTGCCAATTTCTTGGAGGCAGATTGGTTTCTTGGTTTAGCAAGAAACAAAGTCAATTTCCACATCACTGCAGAAGCAGAGTACATTGCTGCAGGAAGCTGTTGTGCACAGATTCTTTGGATGAAGAATCAGTTACTAGGATTATGGGTTAACATATTTAAAATCCCTATATACTGTGATAATCAAAGTGCTATTGCTATGACAGGTAATCCAGTTCAACACTCAATGACAAAGCACATCAGCATTAGGTACCACTTCATAAGGGAACATGTGGATGAAGGTACAGTGGAATTGCACTTTTGTTCCAACAGATCAACAACTAGCAGATATCTTCACAAAACCACTGTGTGAAGCTACTTTTACAAGATTGGTAAATGAACTTGGAATGGTTTCAGGTTCTTTCTCTAATCTGCTTAGTTTTGTTCTGATGCATCAGACTCTATGATCAGTATTTACAGAAATTACTCTCTTTGTGTATTCTGTACTTAATTGAAAATTGCTTAAGTACTGATTGTTGTCTGATGTGAATTTCTAAACTCTTATAGTGATATGACTGTTTATGTGACTATTCAATCCTATGAGGATAACTGTGCTAGATGCTGACCTAGTAGTCTTTACATACTAGAGATCCCATGTTAGAAGTAATTATTATGTGGACATCTATTGACACAAGCAAATTCTGATATTGAGCTTAGTCACGTTTACTTTGTCTATCTTATTACTAAGTCAAAAACTAGAATAATGCTTCTCATCTGTTAAGTCCTGATGTTAGTAAATCTGATGGATGTTCTAAGTGCTGATAAACCTCACTCATCAAAAGAAAAAGTAAAAGAAAAGCGGATAAAAATCAGGTACTCTTTTGAGATCTAGAGTAAAAATGTGGAAGGGGCGACCCAAGTGCATTGCTGGTATTAAGTAATATGCATCAGAAAAGCAAATAATTATTTTTCTAGGTGACTTTTCACACTCTATGATTACTGGAGAAATAATATGATAAAGGCATAAATTTCTGATAAGCAGTCGTGACTCACTTGCACTGAGAAGCCACTGTAAAATGGAATTTCAAAGATGCATAAAATAAGCACAAAACAGTTGAGGTGGACTCATGCATGAACTCATTCAAATAGTAAGGCTTCAGAATAATGACAGATTTTTAAGTAAAGTTTTAGTTATGCCTTATTTCCTAAGATGTACTGAAGTGACTCAGACCTTACTCTTTGTCTGATATTTAGCTTAATGCACACACTACACTCCATATGAATGATGAAAATTACTGTGGTGATCAATGTTATTTAGATGAACAGTTTATGTGTCAGATTGCATAAATTCTGAGGACAAGTTCTGATGGAAGTTCTGATAAATAAGTCCTGAATACCCGAATCAGAATTTGTGTGCAGAATCACAAAGATAGGCATTCATTTTTCGAGTTAAGAAATCATGTTCTGATGACTGTTAAGTTCTGATATAAGTCTAAGTTCTGATATTAAATTTTGATCCTTTACTTGGCTTATTTATGGTTAAAATATGAAACAGTCTCATTTTCAATCAGAATATGTTTGGGTGGAATATTAACAGTCAATCTAATTAGGGTTAGTGGAACACGTACATGCACAATAATTTTTTTTCTTGTTTGTTTTGCGCATTAAACCCTGTTTTACTTTTCCAATGACTGTTTTTCTTCTTCCCAGTCTAGGGAGACGAGGTAGAATTATTTCTACCTGTCAGCATTAAATTTCCTTGCTATCTCCTGGCATTCTCTTGCCTATATAAACCAACACCTCAGATCAGCCTACACATCATTTCTTTTCTCACATACTCACTCTTCTTTCCTTCATACCAACACAAAATGGTCAACTACAATATGTTTTTGAACTATGAGACCTTCAACATGGAGCTGAGCTGTGAGGACTGGCAGCAGGAATGGCACGTAACTGTCATTCCTGATGAATTTGGGACTCGGTTCCCCAGGAGGTTCTCACACACCTCCTGTTCTTTTACATGGACTACCATCGCCATTTGGAGCGATTGGAAGAAGAAAGGATGGAAGCTCTCCGCCAACAAGAGCGAATCATACGACTCGCTATTCTTTTGTAGAGAGTCGGAAAAAGAAATAATTTATTTTCTTCTTCCTGTTTTACTTCATCGTCAGCTTTGTCCGGCTTCTTAGCCAAGGACAAAAGCTGTTGATGTTAGGTTTAGAAGCTTAGGACAATCTTGTAATGCTCTGATGTAATTTCAATTTCATGGATGTATTCTCTTAATATATTAATGGAATTTCTTATTTTTGCCAAGATTTTATTTCTGAGATGTTTGCAATTTTACTGCACTGTTAAATCCTGATATATCCATATTCTGATGACCATTTTAATTTTGATTTAAATTAAGTTCTGATTTAAAATATCAGTACTTGTTTACTTGATTTATTTTTTTTGGTCATTCTCACACTTGATTTTTTTTCAGAATATTGATTTTGCAGTACCAATAATTAAATAAGTGGGAACAATTTAAATTTTGAATTAAAACTGACTTATCTCAATTAATGGGATTACTGGGGAAGTGGGACGGTTTTTCTTTGAAAAACTGCATGTGATAAGTAATGATTACTGTTTTCCCGTGTCCATTAACTATTCGTTATTGCTGCATGTCTGACAGGTATCCAAACGTTATTTTCTTTAACCATGTATAAGTAAGAGAGAGAGAGAAGATTATACAATCTTTTATTTACTTTTACAGTTTATCTCTCTTTCTTTGCTTTTACTCTCTCTCATCTCCTGACGTTGGTTTTTTTTCATACAGACATTTTATCAAACACCTTACAGGCAATCTTAATTTTCAATTTTCTCATGGCACCGTAAGGATTTGATCATCGATGGAGCCAAGTTTCTTCCCAACAACTATGCTGCAATTCTAAATCATGATGAAGCTCCGTCTGAGTTACATTTGTGCAAGATCTTCTTGCACACAGTGAAATTGGGTATGCATTGACCCAGCCTTCCGTCTTTTCAACCCAACAAGTTCTGACATTTTGGAAGACTGGGCATTTTGATAATGGTGGTACTAATGGTTCTCCCAGCATTGTTTTTGAAGTGGATGATTCTGAACATGTGGTAACTCCTGGTACAGTTCGCAAGGCTTTACATTTACCAGAAGGCTGCATTTTCTCAACACCGGATGAACCAGCTCTACAGCAGCTCATGGCAAGTTTAGGATATGAGAGGAGTTTGGCTAAGCTTGGACAGTTGAAACGCACACATATCAGAAAGGAATGGAGCTTTTTCTTTGACTGCATCACTAAATCCTTCGGGAATAAGTGTTCCAACTTCGATGCCATTCCTATAATGATCACCACATCGGGTATGCTATTATTAACCAAACTCATTTGATTTTACAAGTGTTGTGATAGGTTTTATTGGGGATAGGATGACAGAGGATAGGACTGTTGTCTACTTTGCTAGATTTTGTCAGCTTATATATAATTTTTGTTATGCTGAGGAACCCCAACCTACCACTGACTTATATCCACCTTTTAAAATTGCTAAACGAGCCTTTAATGACTTGGTAAATGCTGACCTTAAGAAAACGGTGGTTAGACCTTTACAGATTCCTCAGTCTGTAAAACAGATCCTGGTAAATGCTGATCCTCAAACCTATAGATCTGTTTATCCTGATGTTCAATCTACCACCACATCTAAAACACCACGCCAACCATCAGAACAAACCATATATACATCTATACCTCAACCCTCCCTCCGAACATATCTTAAAACATATCTCACACCTTCACAGACAGCCCACCCTTCATCTTCAGCACCTACTGTGAAGCCTTCATCTTCCAAGCCCAAGAGGACAAAGACTGTTCCTCAGACACCACAGAAGAGAAGGAGGATTGTTCTGAGAGATCAGTCTGATAGTGAGGAACAGGTTTCTGCATCAGAACCTGTTGTTACAGAAGCTGAGAAGGTTCCTTCTCAGAAGGATTCTGGAATTGGGGAAATCTAAGCTTCTCAAAAGGCTTAGAAGAATGACTTCTGCTGACCCTCCCAAGGAATCCCCACCTTCAAAGAGATACAAGAAACAGAGAGCTAAAAGGCCAGCTTAGATGATGAGGAAGTAGCAGCTAAGGAAGGAGATTAGGAATCTCTGATCTCAAAAGAACCAGAATTCGCTGAAGCTACTGCATCTCCTTCTTCATTGTCCTAAACTCAGGAAGCTGCTACAGACAAGGCAAACACACCATGTGTGTCTCCTGTACATGAAACTGTATCTCCTGTAGATCCAGGCACAAGTGCTGAAATTGATATTCAAAACCTGGTTGTGCCTGAGGTTCTCTACTTAGAAGCTCCAACAATAATTAATTCATCAACAACACCTGTTACTGATGCTACTCAAACTCCAGAATTGTCTACTACACCTTCTCTGCATCTAGATGTTGATGATCAGAATATAGGTGAGCATCAGGATATGGCTGTTGATTAGAACTTGGAAACATATCAGCACTTAGAGGATGATGCTGAAGCCTCGATTGCTTCTCATACTGTTATTTTATCAGCAGATGCTGATTCTGTAAGTTCTGATGCTGCAAATGATGATGATACTGGTGATGCTGCTTCAAATGCAGATGCTGATGAAGCTGGTCCTTCCGGACATGCACCTCCACAAACTATTTCTAAATCTAAACTAGTCAAGAAGTTTGTACGAGGAGAAGTACCAGTACCTTGGAGTGAAACTCCTAGAGGACAGGAGTGAACTAAGGAATGGAACTCAGTTACCTTTGTTCCATCTGAAAAGATTCTTGCTGAGCACTTGGACAAAGCTGATCAGATGTTAATTATTGATGACTTCAAGACACAGCTTCGAGTCACTGCATTGAGTACTAGACATCTTCAAGGTCTTCATTCAAAAACTTATGCAGAGTTACATAAAATTCAGGAAGAATTGCTCAAGCAAGAAATAGTTAAGAAACTTGAAAATAAATGTTTCTTTCAACCTACCTTTGACAGAGTTGCTTACATTGAGAAGACCCAAGAGAAGCAACAATCTCAGATTGATGATATTTTGAAAAATTAAGCTTCTCAGCAATCTCAACTCGATGAAATCCAAGCCTCAGTGGAATTGCTTGTCTCTCTTCTCTTACCTGCTGATGCCAAAAAGGGGGAGAAAGTAATTAAGTCCAAATGCAAAACTGATCAGACACTGAAGGGGAAGGATGATGAAAAAGATTACCAGGGAAACTCTGGAATGGGTGGAGGTCATGGTCAAGGTAGAAGTTTCTCATCAAGAAGAGCTGAAATTACAAGTCACATGACAAGTTCTGATGCTGGAAAAAGAATTACTTCTGCTACTGGTAAAAGGATAAGTTCTGATGAACTTTTGGATCTTGATGACGAATTATCAGGACAGTTATTTCTAAAGGAGAATCCAGGAATGGACTTGGAAAGTCTGATGGAAGAAGAAGCTAGACTTAAGTCAGAAAAAGTCAAATCCAAATCTGAAGCTTCTGTTGGTAAAAAGAAACTTCCAAAAGTCAAAGGCATTGTGATAAAAGAAAGAACAAATCCTGAAGCAACCAAGGCTAAATCACAATTGCAGATAGATCCTAGGTCTAAGGGCAAAGAGAAAATTGGTGAACCTATCAAGGTTTATGTGCCTCCTGTGGATGAAGAAATTACTATTGAAGAAGCTGATCTTGCTCTGACTTCAAGAAAAATTTCTAAGACAACCTCTGACATGGCTCAAGTTGTTCAGAGTAAAGATAGAGTTAGTTCTGATATCTCAAAGAAGCAAGTAACCTCTGACATAGCTCAAGTTAACTTGATATCAGAAGATAAATCAAAGGAAACCTCTGACATTGCTCATGTTAAACCTTCAAAGATACTCCTACCAGGATTCACCAAAGCCAAACAGACTCAACCTTTGAAGACTGCTGCAAGTGGTTTTGAAGCAAGAGTGGTTACTGGAAAGGAAGCAAGAGATAAAACTGGATTGGGAAGTGCTGATGAAAGAAGAATACATAACACAATCAATGATCCAACTTCCTTAAGTGAACCAGGTATTGGAGCAACTCCTGAAAGATTGAATCAACTAGAATCTGTACAGATGGTTTACCATACCTACTTGAAAGAAACACATTTTGTTGTACTTCATGACAGATGGTAGGGTTTATCATATAAGGGAAAATGTCATTCCACTGAAGTATTTTGAAGAATTGGAACATGTATTATTCTTACTTCAAGTGAATGACAAATTAACAGAAAGTGCTACAAACTATTTGAAGAATCAAATTCAGAGACAGAAAAGGCTTTATTCTGTTAAATCTGACATCACATATCATCCAAAGTACAGAGATCACAAGGGTGATATTTTTGAGATGAAGCCTAACTCTGCTAAGATTATAACTACCTTTCTGGGTTACAAGGCTGTGGAATTCAATCTTGAGTCTGATAAGGCGTATTTGATCAGACTGGATCAGGATATAAAGAAAGCTAAAATTAATGATCTCAGGGCTGCAATCTTTCAAAGTGGTGAAGATTCTGTAGACCTTAAAGATGCTAAAAGGAGGATGATTGATGAACTTAGATATGCTGAGAGATGTTTGTTAAAGAACTATCTCAGAACAACTTCTGACATCAGAGAGATCAGAAGATGAAGCCAAGTCAAGATCTACAACTGCTCCAAATCTGATATGAATACAGACTGAAGTTGTTATCAGAAGTTAAAGTTGGTAAAGGTTTAAGGACTATAAGTTGTAGTTATCTAGTCAAATTCTCATGCATTTGTACTTAATATTTTTGACATCATCAAATATCTGTTAACTTGTATATTATGCTAATTTACAAGTCGGGGGAGATTGTTAGATATATTTGATAATGTCATGACTAATGTGATTTATGTTTAGTTTTCCGATCTTACTTAAATAGGACAACTCAGTACTTAACTGAAATCAATACTTATACTAAGTCAGAACTTAAGTCATCAGTACTTAAGGTTCAGAAGATATCTATCAGAAGATAATATCAGGACTTAAAGGAAATGTTCAGATAAGGAAAGCAGCTGATTTACAGGAAGAGAAGATCGAGACAAACATAAGAAGAGATATGCATGGAGAAGGAATTCTATGAAGAATAGAATACTTGGAAGAAAAGATATATGATTGATATATTTTAGGAAGCAGAAATATATTCCATATCAATTAGCGATTATCTTGTAACTGTGTAGTATATAAACAAAGACATAGGGTTTACACTAAAAGTGTTATCGTTATCGAGAAGATTATTCATTGCAACCCTAGCAGCTCTCGTGATATTTGTTCATCACTGAGAGAGGACAGTTCCATACTGTAACAGAGTTTATTGTTTTGAATAAAGTTTATTTTCTGTTACTTGAGTTATTAAAGTTCGATTTGATTGTGCTATACACTGTATTCACCCCCCTCTACAGTGTGTGTGACCTAACATATTTTTTTATAATTAATTATTTATAATCAACTATTAATTAATTAAATCTTGTTTAATTCATAATAATTAAACCGTTAGTCCGATTTGAGTGAAACGAAGACCCCTAGACTCAGAAAAATGAAACGAATCCAATAAAAATAATTGTAAGTCATAATTTCTTCCAAAATAGGGTTTTCTTGTGTTAGTTAATGGTTTATAGGCCCTAATAGGGGTAGAATCGAGTCAAATAAATCCCGAAAAATTATAATAAAATCAGATAGGGTTAGTTAATACAGGTATGAGTCTAGTATCGATTCCAAAAATATTTATAAGTCTAAAAATCAATTATGTGCCTTATGTGCTATATGCTTTACGTGGTTATGTGAACCTTATGTGCTATGTAATTATATATGTATAGGTGCGAGTCAGATAGAAACGCATGGGTAGATTGATAGGGTTGCGTAGTATCAATTCGAGATACACGTATGTAGTAAGTTATCTAAATGACTATCTTTCTATGATTGGTTCAGTGTCAGCAAGGCAGATCAAGCTAGAGATCGAAGGCGGTGAGTTGAACCAGGTTAAGTACGCGCAAGGCAAGTTTTTCCCCTATTCTAAATTCAGAATAGTGAATTATACCCTATTTTCCATATCAGTTACAGTTTGATAATTCTTGTTCATATACACTTTTACACAATTATTGATTCTTGTTTCTATTTCATTTCGATTCTTGAATTCTCCCAAATTATTGAATTTCTTATCCATATTTCTATACTTTTACCCTTGTTACATATACTCGGATATATCCTGATGTTGGGATACATCAAAAGCATTCCGATTATTCCGGATGCTAAACCTTGGACTGGATGGTTACGATACGGGCTGGGTTTTACCCAGACCTTTAATTAATAGGCCATAGTTGCCTGAGTACTCCTTATGTTGGTTAGGGCTATGCAGTTGGGTATAGATCCGCACTGTATCATGACTGATCAGCAGGTTATAGTGCATATATTGGTTCTTGTTTCTAGTCTTATTCATTTGGCACTCACCAGTGTTGGCAAATTATTATCCTATACAGATACATATGGTTGTTCAAACCAGCAGATTATCGGTTCATCTATTCTTCTCTCTTTATACTATATATATATATATTGTTGCAGTCTTGTTGAGCAATTTTGGCTCATCCCCTTTTATTGTTATTCCTATTGTTTTAGAGTTAAGATAGAGACTGAAACCCATCAGAAATCGCGTAGTCAAGAAGCGAGTCAAGCAGCGGGACCCTCGTATACCAAGAATGTTCATCCCTATCCCCGAAGAGAGCTTTGAGCTACCAGATCAGGTGTAACAGGATAAGTAATAATGTTGGTTTGAATAAAGGTTGTGTGATGAGATTGTAGATAGAATACATTTTTGTAACAAAGAGAGTTCTTGAGATAGATTGTTTTTATTTGGGGTTGTAATGAAGTTAGTGTGTCATTCTTATTTTCAACACTTAACCTTAAAAGATCCTGAGTAGTAGTAGTTCGTGGTAATTATTATCTTTATATTCCGCTTGTGCAGGTTTAGTTGGTAGTTGTTATTAATAATGCCCCAAATCTATACCCCGAATTTGGAGGGTGTTATAGTTGGCAGCAGAGCTTAGGTTTTGACCCTTGAAAACAAAAGCATTAGGGTTAAGATAAGACAGGAAGGTCATATAGGATAGAAGTAAGAATGTTAGGATTGTTTGTTTATGTGATTAGAAGTTATGAGTTTTAGGATTGTGATTTGATTGTTTTTATGTTATTATTGTTATGTATATTAGATGGCTTCTTTGTCATCATCTACGGAACAGACTGAGACAGATCCAGTGGTAGCACCAGTACTGGCCCCAGTATTAGTGCAGATCTTTCCTCCATTACCACCACCTCCACCATTGCCACCTGGACCAGCACCAGATATACCCCCTCCACCAGAGGTACCAGATTTTGTCGATTATTTCCCTTATTTTGAGCCAGAGATACCTGATTTTCCACCATTAGAGTTCCCGATGTTCGTTGTTCCTGACATGGTTGATATTTCACAGTGGGAGGATTTATAGCCCCGGGTTCCTGTGCCATCAGTTGAGTTGCCAGAAATTCCCCAGATGGAGCCTGAGTTAGAGCCACCAGTAGATGCACCCATGGAGCAGCCTGTTTTGTTTCCTGCACCGCTAGCTATTTATGCCCCTATGCCCGGAGTATTTCAGTTTCCATATCCAGAGTTTATGGACGAGGTAGTAGTAGATGAGCCGTTACCATTGCCTTCTCGAGGTTCCCATACGAATCTACATGAGCATCATACAGTTACATATCAGCATTTCCAGTCAAAGAGAGAGGAGAGGGTCAGATGGCAGGATCAGTGTAGAGAGATCCTTGGGTTGTTTGAGACACATGCGGATGGTCCAGTTCGAGCACTTCACCCAGACTACATCTTGAGAGAGAGGCTACACCAGATCCACAGAGTTGGTTCTCAGGAGCTTACTGACTTGAGGCAGCAGGACATTAGTGCAGAGGCAGCATACCCAGGGCCAAAATGATAATAATCAGATGGATCAGATGTTTCATCTCATGTGACAGCAGATGTTGATGATGCAATAACAGATGCAGCAACAACAGCAAAAGTTTCAACAACAAATGCTACAGCAAGCCGCTCATCCAGGACATCAAGTACCTCTAGCAGCACCTGTAGTTACTTTCAAGCAATTTCAATCGGTAAAACCTCCAGAATTTACCGGTTCCACGGATCCTACAAAGGTGAGAGCTTGGTTGAAGGAGATAAAAAAGGCTTTTACGTTGGTGAAAGTTGAGGAAGAATAGAAGACGGACTTTGTCAGCTATTTTTTGAAAGGAAAAGCCAATTACTGGTGGGAATCGAAGAAAGCTTTGGAAGGCAAAGGTGTGGTGACCTGGGATAGATTCACTGATCTTTTCCTGGAGAAATATTTTCCTCGCTTCATGAAGAACCAGGTAGAGATCAAGTTCCTGGAGCTGAAGCAAGACAACTTATCGGTTGCGGATTATGAGACCAAGTTCACTGAATTGGCCAGATTTGTACCTGAGCAAGTGGAAATGTATAAAAAACGGGCCAAAAGATTCCAGCAGGGATTGAAGCCATGGATTCATAGCAGAGTAGCTGTATTTGAGCTGACAACTTATACGGCTGTTGTTCAGAAGGACATGCTCATTGAAGGTGAGAGCGAAGCATCTCAGAAAGAGAAGGAACCGGGAAATTCCTAGAACTGTTTCAACAAAAGGCCAGGATTTCAAGCCCGAGGAAAAGTAAATGCCAGGAGACCAGAACAAAGCAACCAGAGGACGGGTAATCAACTTCCAGCCCCGAATTAGCAGAGACTTATCCGACCGCCTATACCTGATTGCAGAACATATGGTAAAAAGTATATGGGGATTTGCAACAAGCCAAATGTCACGTGTTTCAAGTGCAAGCAAAGGGGACACTGCTCTAGAGAATTTCCGATGGGAAGAGCAGAGGTCACTAGTTTCCAGTGTGGAAGAAAAGGACATATTGCCAAGGACTGCAGAGGAGTTACAATGGCCGCTAGTATTCCAAGGGTTTTAGCATTACCTCCACCTCCACCACCGCCACAATATCAGCCCAGGGCAAGGACTTTCAACATGTCAATAAAGGAAGCAGTATAGAGTCTGAATGTGGTTGCAGGTACGCTCCCTGTGAATTTTGTAAATGCACTAGTATTGATTGATTCAGGAGCTACTAGATCTTTTATTTCTGAAGATTTTATCTCTAGGATAGACTGTGAGATTCAGTGGTTAGATGAAGTGCTAGTCATAAAATTAGCAAATGATGATCAGGTTATGGTAGATCTAGTATGCCCAGGTTGTGATGTTGAGATAGGGAGATGTCATTTCTCAGTTGACTTGATACCTTTCAGGTTAGGAGAATTTGATGTTATTTTAGGAATGGATTGGCTAGCTAGTAATAATGCTCAGATTGATTGCGTAAATAAGACAGTGAAATTGCAGACTAAAAAAATACAACGGTAATATTTAAAGGTGAAAAGCAAATGCAGAGATTCTTAACAATGATGCAGAGGAAACGATTGTTACGCCAAGGATGTCAAGCTTATTTAGCCTACGTGTTGGATATCAACAAAGAAAGTCCAAAGATTGAAGATATTCCTGTAGTTTGTGAGTTTCCCGATGTCTTTCCAGACAAACTTCCCGGACTTCCACCGGATCGAGAAGTCGAGTTCACTATTGATTTGGCGCCAGGGACTGAACCAATTTCAAAAGCTCCATATCGAATGGCACCTATTGAAATGAAGGAATTAGCAAAGCAGTTGCAAGAACTTCTCGACAAAGGAATTATAAGGCCAAGTGTATCCCCATGGGGCGCACCAGTATTGTTTGTGAAAAAGAAGGACGGTAGCATGCGACTGTGTATTAATTATCGTGAGCTGAACAAGTTAACTATCAAGAATAAATATCCATTGCCTCGCATCGATGACTTATTTAATCAACTGAAAGGAGCAGCATGGTTTTCGAAAATCGACTTACGATCAGGTTATCATCAGTTAAAGATCAAGGCAGAAGATATTCCAAAGACTGCGTTCGGAACGAGGTACGGATATTATGAATTTCTCGTGATGGCTTTTGGACTGATGAATTCACCTGCAGCGTTTATGGATTTGATGAATCGAGTATTCAAGAAGTACCTGGATAAGTTTATCATTGTATTTATTGATGACGTCTTGATTTATTCGAAGACGGAAGAAGAACATGCAGCACACTTAAGAATGACATTGGAGACATTATGAAATGAGCAACTCTATGCGAAATTTTCAAAATGTGAATTTTGGCTAAAAGAAGTGCAATTTCTAGGACACATTATCAGTATTGAAGGAATTCAAGTGGATCCAGCAAAGATTGAAGCTATTTTAAATTGGGAAAGACCAAAGACGCCAACAGAAGTCAGAAGTTTCTTAGGATTAGCCGGTTATTACAGAAGGTTTATTAAAGACTTTGCAAAGATAGCCACACCATTGACGAAGTTGACGCAAAAGAATGAAAAGTTCGAATGGAACAAGAAATGTGAAGCAAGTTTCCAAGAATTAAAGAATTGACTAGTAACCGCACCTGTGCTTGTTTTACCTAATGATCAAGGAGACTTTGTCATATACAGCGATGCTTCGTATCGAGGACTCGGATGTGTTTTGATGCAACATGGAAACGCGATCGTATATGCTTCCAGACAGTTAAAGCCGCATGGACAGAAATATCAGACGCACGATCTCGAACTAGCAGCAATTGTGTTCGCACTAAAGCTTTGGAGACACTATATGTACGGAGAAAAATGTGAGATTTATACGGATCTTAAAAGTTTAAAGTATATTTTCACACAAAAGGAACTTAACATGCGACAACGACGTTGGCTAGAGTTAATCAAGGACTACGACGTTTCAATCAATTATTATCCAGGCAAGGCCAATATAGTAGCAGATGCGTTAAGTCGAAAGGAACGATTGAACTTGTTAACATCTTCAGAAGACTTAATCAAAGAATTTGATAAATTGGAGATTGAAGTTCGTGTTCCAGAAAAACTCTACTGAAATGATTTATGCTATGACTTTTCAGCCGGAACTATTGGAAAAAATAAGAAGGTGTCAGGAAGAAGTAATGCACCAGGATATCGACAATTTGACAGGAGAAGAGATTACCAGTCAGAAGGATACTAAAGGTGTAATATCCGGGATATATCATGTAATTATTATTATATGTGTTCAGTATCTATTCTGTGAATTATTTGTTAAGTGTTAAATGTGTTTGGATGTTTAAAAATATTATTAATTGAGTATTTTATTTTTTATATGTCCAAAATAAAATATAGATAATTGTCATATCTTCCTAATCATTTTTATGTTGATTTATGAATTTATAGGAATCATATGAATTTTATAAAATCATTTTCCGGGTATTTAAAATCTATTTTATAAAAACGGGAACCAAGCTACGTCACCCGTTGTTACGTTTTTAGAACCCGAAACTCTTCCGAGAACTCCTTCCTAACCTAATTGTAATATTCCGAGCATTTTCCATGTTTCGACTTTTTCGATCCGGCGTACGGTTTGTCTTGCGCGGGTCCCGACGCAATATTTTCGATACAATATTCATTTCGGTAAATCAATAAAACCCGTATTTTCGATAAACGGGAGCTTTTTATTAAACTATCACAATTATCACCTCGTAATACGTGTAACCAGGCGCTGAGACCAAGACCGCAGTACAAATTGTACTGATTTGGATAACTATCCCGAAAACCGATACCGTTTGGATCAGTTTTTATAAATAAACATACCGTTTTATATTCGGAATGATCCAACGGGATACTAATTTTCCGTAATTATAAATAGCCTTTTACCGTATTTTATTTCGTATCAAAATCATTTGCAGTCAGCTAAATATATAATTTTCCAGAGAAAAACCTTATAATTATATAATCTTCTGAAAATCAAACCACAAATTGAAGGTGTTATTGATCTCCGTTTAGAACGCTCGAGTAACCAAAATAGAGGTTTTAAGGTGTTCTTTCAGTTTCTTCAAGTTTCAGAACTGCAGAAATCAAGGGTATTTTTCTATATTTTTATTAAATTTTGCATTATTTTTATTAAAAATATGAATTTTTGTTCAGATGATTGTTTGTATGATTTGATGATTGCATGTTGTAGAGCTTGTTTTCCTGTTGATTTTCATATGTCATACGTCTGATTTGGAGTTCAATAACATGCTCAAAAGTGGGTTTAATTCTCAAATTTTAAAATTAGGGTTTATAACCCGTATGAATGTTTTCAATTGAAATTTGGGGCTTTTTGATTTATGGGTTATTAGCTATTGATTTATAGTGGATTATATTCCTTATGAAATTTGCAATCGATTGGTATATAGCTCGTTAATAGAGGATTAGTGAATCGAAGGGAGTTGTGTTTTGAAGATTTACGATATTCGCCGGAAACCGGCGATGTTCTTGGCCAATTTCCGGCCAAGTCTGGGGTTAGTGATGTGTTTTGATTGCATGTATATATTCATGGTGATATGTAGTTTGATTCTGGAGCTTGTGGTGTGTTATTCCCAGTGAACTAACAAAGAGATTTACAGAAGGGGGGTTGAATGTAAATCTCAAAACTTTTTCATGTTTTGAGCAGTTTCTAGGCTATGTGTTTTGATGAACAAGTGTGTGTGAATTGCTTTGAGCTAATGCAGACATATATATATTCAAACAAAAATGTAAAGAACAAAACAGACTTAAAAACTTTTCTGGTGGATTTGTTGTTCCACCAGAGATGTGTTATTTCAGAAAATCTGTGATTCAAAGAATTAAATCACAGCTGCTTCCTAGTACAAACTAGATGATTTTCTCTCTGGATTTTTCTAAACAGCTCTGGAAAATTCACCATCTAATTACTAGATGCTACTTGGTTTATATATCACCAAGTTTACAAGTGAAGACAAAACTGTAAAATACAATTAAAAGATTCTTCACATGTTTCTTCTTCATTTCTCTATCCAATGCAATTTAGGTTTAGCTGTGAATCTTTGAATACTTCCTTGTTTGCACCAGAATGGAAATGCTGCATTTTCTTGATTCCTCCTAGAGGCTGCCATATTCCAGTTTGTCTATGTCAACCCATGTGCTTCTGTCAGCTTATGAATTGTCACTATCAACTACTATTGAACTAAGCATCCGTTGAAGCTTTCATCCGTTGATGCTTTATACGTTGAAGCTTTATCCGTTGATGCATTAGCAGTTGAAGCTTTATCTGTTGAAGCACTCATTCGTTGATGGATGTTATCCGTTGAAGCTTTAGAGACATCCGTTGAAGCTTTGTTTCCCATCCGTTGAAGGTCTTTAATATCAGTTGATACTACTTCACTTATACAAAATTACAAGGCATGAAATATTTACAATTAGCCCTCCTATTTGCATATCCACTAGTAGTCAACATGACTGATAATTTCCCACAACATCTAAGAATTACAACTTAAATACAGAGAATGAAATGTGCTATAATACTAAACTTATTTCTAAGTAAAGCTACTCCTTCAACGGATAGCCAAAATGGTCTTATCCGTTGAGGCTACAAACACTAGATTTTTACTTAAGTGTTTTATTTAACTTATCATCAAACTAATACACATATTCCTAACAATCTCCCCCTATTTATGTCTACTAGAACTGTAGGCATAAATTTGGGTTTAACTTGATGATAATAAAACACTTAACAAACATATGAACTGAAATAAAGTAGAAATTCAAAAGTGCCGAAAAAGTGTGTATACTGAGATATAATTGAAGAATTACATTGTTTTCAAGGGTGCTCCTTTAGCCTGAGCAGATTAATTCCTTTTCCTTTGATCCCTTGTTTTCTTCCCTAGCCTCCTGTCATTCTCCTCTATTTGGAGTTGGAGTTGTCTGTAGAATTCAGCTTCATCTCCTTCATTGATGTCCAACTTAGATTGCATATCCTTGAGAGTTTCATTACTGGCAATCTTGAGCTGATCTTCAAGTCTGAAAAATCTTCTGACTCCTTTATTGTCTCTGAACTCCATCAACCAATGAGGTGATTTATGAACTGTAATTCCTCTCTCTGAGATGAGTAATGTTCTAGGCAAGGCATTGGGCTCCCCCCAAGTTTTCCTTATGCTGGCAATCTTGTTGAGAATCTCAGTTTTGGCAGTCCTGGTAAAGCCATAATCCCTTTTTATAGCTGAGTAAACTCTAACCAAGGTAGAATAGCCTTGATTCAGAATTCTGTAAAGAGGCCAAGTCCTTTCCCCACTTCCTTTATATTTGAACACTAGTCTTTCTGGAAGCTGTCTGTAGGCATCTATTCCCCTTCCTTCCTCCAGCTCATCCAGATAGAGTTCGATGTCTGTAAATTCTTTTATGTCACAAATGTGAACATAATCATCCTTTGAGGCTTGTGGCTTAGGCTTAGGCTTCTGAGTGAATTTAGGTGCTGATTTGATTTTTCTTTTCTGTTTCTTTGATGGTGGAGAAGTGGTTAAGAAAGTGGGCAATTTGATGGTGTCCCAATCAATTGGTTCCTCCTTAGGAGTGATTGTTTCACCATGGATGTTTATGAAGGGGTCAGGCACAATGGGTTCAGGGATAGAAGGTAGTGCTTTGGATTTTGATTGGGTTTCTTCAGTTTCATCTACAATCTTCCTTTTTGCCTTGGCCTTCTTTCTGTTCCCTTTCTGCCATTCCTTTCTTTCCTTACTTCTTTCTTCCATATCATCACTAAGCATGTCCCCCATACCAACATCTTCACCCTTGTCTTCAATTTCTTTCTTTTCTTCAGCTTGACTTGACTTTAGCTATTTTTCAAGTTTTGCTTATGCTCTTTTGTCAGCCTTTAGCTTTTTAGCTTCTTCCTTCAACCTTCTGGCTTCTTCCCTCTTGGCTATTGAGAATTTGGGATGTCCTTGTATCACACAGATACTCTTTCCCTCTCTAAAGATAATAGCCATGTTCATTCTTTCAACCACATCCTTGGTCTCCTTGTGCTTCATGATATTACCACCCAAAACCTTATCTTCATCAGGCTTTGAAAGAGGAAAATCCACTCCTTTCAACTGAGCAAGGCTTAGAGGGTTCTTTGTAGAGTCCTTATTGGATCTGTTGTTGGGCTTGAGAACCATAGGTTTCAGATTCTTGGAAGAAGTCTCTCCAACCTTATTCCTCTTTACTGGCTTGAGCTCCATAATGATTAGCTCCACCTTTGTGCTATGCTTCATAGATTGTGATTTTGAAGTTGTAGAACCAAAAATTTGTTGCATCCTTTCATCAATTTTCCTCATTTGCTCTTTAACTTTCATCTCAGCTGCTGTTATCTGGATTAGATCAATTCCATCAAGCTTTCCTTTGATTTGAAGTGTTGGAGAAGTGGTGATGGCAGGAACTAGCACTTTAGATATTTGAACTTTTGTTGATGGTTTTCCTTCCCTTTCCCCTTTATTCTCCCCCTTTTTGTTATCATCATCTACACCAGGACAGTTTGGTGTAGCTTTGGTCAAGCAGGTTATGGCTATTCAAAAGGCCCTTCAGGACACTTCAGATACTGGTACCAAGGCTATTCTTCAAGCTCATCTAGACTCTCTGCATCTCTTGCAGTTGCAGCACAGCAGACATAATTTGAGTGTGCCATTCCTTTCTTTCCTTACTTCTTTCTTCCATATCATCACTAAGCATATCCCCCCTACCTACATCTTCACCCTTATCTTCAATTTCTTTCTTTTCTTCAGCTTGACTTGACTTTAGCTATTTTTCAAGTTTTGCTTGTGCTCTTTTGTCAGCCTTTAGCTTTTTAGCTTCTTCCTTCAACCTTCTGGCTTCTTCCCTCTTGGCTATTGAGAATTTGGGATGTCCTTGTATCACACATATATTCTTTCCCTCTATAAAGATAATAGCCATGTTCATTCTTTCAACCACATCCTTGGTCTCCTTGTGCTTTATGATATTACCACCCAAAACCTTGTCTTCATCAGGCTTTGGAAGAGGAAAATCCACTCCTTTTAACTGAGCAAGGCTTAGAGGGTTCTTTGTAGAGTCCTTATTGCATCTGTTGTTGGGCTTGAGAACCATAGGTTTCAGATTCTTGGAAGAAGTCTCTCCAACCTTATTCCTCCTTACTGACTTGAGCTCCATAATGATTGGCTCCAACTTTGTGCTATGCTTCATATATTGTGATTTTGAAGTTGTAGAACCAAAAATTTGTTGCATCCTTTCATCAATTTTCCTCCTTTGCTCTTTGACTTTCATCTCAGCTGCTGCTATCTGGATTAGATCAATTCCATCAAGCTTTCCTTTGATTTGAAGTGTTGGAGAAGTGGTGATGGCAGGAACTAGCACTTTAGATATTTGAACTTTTGTTGATGGCTCTCCTTCCCTTTCCCCTTTATTCTCCCCCTTTTTGTTATCATCAAGTGTAGGGGTCAAGCCTTGTGCTTTTGCCAGCTGCAATAGTAGACTTGTCTGAGATTGTTGATTTTGAAGAATGGTGACCACAGAGTTTTCAATGACTTGAACTCTGTTTTCCAACTTGGCCAGCCTCTTGTCAGCATCAGATTCTCTCCTCAATCTCAGCAACAAATCTTGCATTGTACCATAAGGCATGACTGAATCCAACTTCTCAGAATTGTAGGATTTCAAGTCAGCAATATCCTTTTTGAGTTCATCCACACTCAAATTCTGTCTGATGTGCTGCAACTGCAAGAAATGCAGA
The DNA here is from genome assembly GCF_009905375.1 of Apium graveolens. Classification (NCBI taxonomy): domain Eukaryota; kingdom Viridiplantae; phylum Streptophyta; class Magnoliopsida; order Apiales; family Apiaceae; genus Apium; species Apium graveolens. The sequence continues at coordinate 63,718 of NW_027421670.1, forward strand.
GAGTCTAGATGAGCTTGAAGAATAGCCTTGGTACCAGCATCTGAAGTGTCCTGAAGGGCCTTTTGAATAGCCATAACCTGCTTGACCAAAGCTACACCAAACTGTCCTAGTGTAGATTTCTTTGTCCATGCCCATTCAGGTAAATTTGTAACAGAACTTGGGCCTGCATCTCCCCCTAAGTTCATGCTTCCATCCAAAGAAATAGAGTCATCATCATTAGAATTTACTTCAAATTCTTCAGATGGCTCACCAGCTTGAGAAGGCATCCTATTAACAGCAGCTTTATCTCTTTGAAGAGATTTTGAAGTGTGCACTATGTTCAAAGTCTGCTCTGCCTCCACATTGCCCTGAGCAGCCAACAGTTGATAGGCTGAAACAGGATGAGTAAAAGTGTCAGCATCCAAGGAAATGTTATCAATTTCAGCTTTGTAATGTTGTTGAAATTGTCTTCCCTTTTCAGCATCATCCACAATCATTGACTCACTAGCAATGGCTGGATCCACCCTTATAGCTTCTGTACCTGCTTTTCTCTCATTTTCTCTATATTCTTGCATCAGGGGCTCCCCCTGGCTCACACACACCCTCACCCTCACCTACTAAGGTGGCACTCCTCTCACTCACTTTTGCCATGCTGGAAGAAATAACATGCATATTGTACTCTCAACCTCTCCTTTTTCCTGGGAGCAACCCAACCCTCACTCAAATTATCACTCCCTTCCCTCAATCCTAGAAGTAATTGTACAGTAACCATGTCTTCTACATTTGGAATAGATTCAGTTATATGTCTAGAGACCATCAACGGATAGGGAGTATCCGTTAAAGTAGAAACTGATGATATCAATGGATAACTGCTGTTAAGCTTATCCGTTGAAGAACAATCACTTGTCAACGGATGAGAGATATCCGTTGAAGAAGGAAAAGATGTAGATATTGAAAGTGACATAATTGTTGAATCTGTGTGAATTGATTTTAAGTGAGGTGACACATATTCTTCAACTAAGTCTGAAAGAATTGGCTGATGATCCAACAAATCATCTAAAAGATGATGATCACCAGGATTTGAGTGGGGCTCCTCCCTAAGTTTTAAAAAGGGAGAATCAGGAATTGATGTGAATATCATATCCACATCCAGAGATGGTGATGGAGAATTTGGTGATTGATGTGTGTCTATTATGAGAGAATGGGGCTGTGACTCCATATTTGTTGGAGCCACATCAAGCTGAATTTGAGAAGGCAAAAATACAGGTGGATGTATCTGTGCAGTGTGTGCCCCCTGTGTTGAAACTAGGGTTTTAGCCTTCTTTCTTCTTGAAAAGGCTTTGATAGGTGAATGTGTGGCTTCAGTGTCCCTCCCTCTTTTGTTCTGTGTCCCTGATTGGGGACTATTTTCACTAGCTGCATCCTTTTGGGAGGATGCAACTAGGGATGTGTTTGACTCCTTTTGAACCACCACAGTCTTTTGAGAAACTATGGCTTGGCTGGCTAGGGTACCACTCACCTCTCCCACCTTATCCTGGAGGGTTTCTTGATGTTTACCCCTCCCCTCACCACTCACACCCTGTTCACTCCCTTCAGGGTTTATGGTAGTTGTTACAACTGTTGTCTTTTGAGAAACAACAGAGGTGGTTTTCTTTGACTTGTGTTTTGGAATTTTAGTTTTGGTGGCTTTGGTAGGAATCTGTTGGGACAAAGACACAGATTTCATTACCACACTAGAAGGCAAAGAAACAATGGGGTTGGAAGAGGTAGGAGTTGCAGAAGTATTTACCTCACTTACCTGAGGTGCATTCATTATTGGTAAATATACCAATGGCACCTGGCTGTTGAGGTTAATTCTCAAAAGGTCTGCAAAGACCCTTTTCTCTTATGCCCAGCATTTGAGTTTGTTGCTCTCATTAGTTATGACCAAACCTTCAGCAACATGGTTAGCCAATAACATAAAGAATCTAGCATAGTAGATGTTATGAGGTCTATTAGCTTTGTTACCTAACCTGGAACCTAATTCTAGCATGACATAGTTGCTAAAATTAAAGTACCTATCAGAAACTAGCATATAGAGCATATTAACAAGAGATGAAGTTATGGCATCAAAATTGCTAATCTTCCCAGAGAAAACCTTGATAAAGGCATCTCCAAGAAAACTCCATTCTTTCCTAAGGCCCTTTCTTCTAATGTTCCCTAAACTAGCAGAATCAAAAGAATAGCCTATGGAATCTAACATAGCAGATACATCATTATCAGTGTGTGGTGTCATGGCATTATTCTCAGGTAGCTTAAAGCAAGACTATATATCATCACAGTTAATACAATAATCATTACCTTTGAGAGAGAAAGTAATGGTCATATCTGTGGAGTTGAACTCTGTAGTTGTCCAAATCTCCTCAATTACCTCACAATAGATAGTTGGGGCTTCCAGCATTGCATAGCTTAGTTTGCAGTTCTTGATAAAGTCCATCATCTTGTGATAATGTGAGTGGGCTTCATTCTTGACTACTGGTGCCATTGTTGTGAGTAGAGGTTGCAGAGAAAAGATTGAGAGTTTTGGGAGAGAAAAAGAGTAAAAATTGCAAGAAAATGTAAAGTGAAAATAAGAATTTAATGGGCTTTTATACTTTCTCGAATTAAAACATAAATAGAATGATTAAATAATACTTTTAAGTAAATTACAACCATTTGAGAATAAAGAAAACTGTAGAAATTCTAAAAACTGCCTTTAATACAAATACATACAACTGTGTATATATGTATCAACGGTTAAGTAAACGAATCAACGGCTGTGACTCACTTAAAGTAACTGATGTGACACTTCAACGGATGAGGTAAATAGTTATCCATTGAAGATTAACACTGTTTTTATCCGTTGAAGGATAAAATTACCAGAAATGTATTTGTCTTTCAACGGATAATGAACATCCGTTGATAGAACAATTTTGGCTTTCAACGGATAGGGAATATCCATTGATAGAATAAACTTTACTTAAAGCCAACTTTGTTCTTGCCACAAATTCATTTCAGGCTTCAAAGCAGATTATAATGAGGACATGAATTTATGAATAATTAAGCATACCTAGCTCACTTACTAATCTTGTGAATGTTGATTCATCAAGTGGCTTGGTAAATATGTCTGCAATCTGCTTTTCACTTGGAATAAAATGAAGTTCCACTGTACCTTTCATCACATCTTCCCTTATGAAGTGGTACTTGATGTCAATGTGCTTGGTTCTTGAGTGCTGCACTGGATTTTCAGTAATGGCAATGGCACTTGTGTTGTCACAGAATATAGGAATTTTGTCAACAGTTAGTCCATAGTCAAATAGTTGATTCCTCATCCACAGTATCTGTGCACAACAACTACCAGCAACAATGTACTCAGCTTCAGCTGTTGATGTTGAAACAGTATTTTGCTTCTTGCTGAACCATGACACAAGCTTATTCCCTAGAAATTGACAGGTGCCAGTTGTGCTTTTCCTGTCTATTTTGCAACCTGTATAATCTGCATCTGAGTAGCCAATTAGATCAAAACCAGACTCTCTAGGGTACCAAATTCCTAGATTAGGAGTCCCTTTGAGAAATCTGAAAATCCTTTTAATAGCCACTAAGTGAGACTCTTTAGGGTCAGCTTGAAATCTAGCACAGAGACATGTAGAAAACATTATATCAGGTCTACTAGTAGTTAAATATAAAAGTGAGCCAACCATGCCTCTATAACTTGAAATGTCTACAGACTTTTCAGCCTTGTTTAATTCTAGCTTGGTGGCAGTGGCCATGGGAGTTTTTGCAGATGAACAATCCATTAAGTCAAACTTCTTTAAAAGATCATAAATATATTTAGTTTGACTAATGAAAATTCCACCACTAACTTGTTTAACTTGTAAACCAAGAAAATAAGTTAGCTCTCCCATCATGCTCATTTCATATTTACTTTGCATTAACTTAGCAAACTTTTTACAAAGCTTATCATCTGTAGAACCAAATATAATATCATCTACATAAATTTGAACAAGTATTGTAGAGCCATTAACATTTCTAAGGAAAAGAGTTTTGTCAACAGTACCTCTTGTGAAGTGATTATCTAGAAGAAATTTTGACAAAGTCTCATACCAGGCTCTAGGTGCTTACTTTAGTCCATAGAGTGCTTTCAACAGATAATACACATAGTCTGGAAAATTTGGATCTTCAAATCCTGGAGGTTGGCTTACATAAACTTCTTCCTCCAATTCCCCATTCAGAAATGCACTCTTGACATCCATTTGATAGACCTTGAAATTGGCATGGGCTGCATAGGCTAGAAAGATTCTGATGGCTTCAAGTCTGGCAACTGGAGCAAATGTCTCATCAAAATCTATTCCATCTTGTTGAGAATAGCCTTTAGCAACCAATCTGGCTTTATTCCTTATGACAATGCCATTTTCATCCATCTTGTTTCTGAATACCCATTTTGTGTCAATAGAACTCTTGTTCTTTGGCTTGGGTACCAGCTTCCATACTTTGTTCCTTTCAAATTGGTTTCGTTCCTCTTGCATTGCTAAAATCCAATCTGGATCCAATAGAGCTTCTTCCACTCTCTTAGGTTCCTCTTGTGATAGAAAGCTACTATACAGACATTCATCTTGAGTATCCCTTCTAGTTTGTACTTTAGATGTAGCATCACCAATGATCAGTTCAAAAGGGTGATTCTTGGTCCATTTCCTTTGAGGTGGTAGATTAGCTCTAGATGAGATTGCCTCAGTATTGTCATGATGTGAGATAAAATGTTGATTGGTTGAAACTCCCCCTGAGTTGCTGATCCTTTGAAAGGAATTGGGAGTTCTATCAACTGATGAAGTGAAATGATTATCCGTTGACAGACTGTGATCAACGGATGCTTCATTATGAACTTCAACGGATGATGCACTTTGTCTTTCAACGGATGCCGCATTCTGTGCATTATCCAAAGGCAGATTTTGAATTCTTTTCGAGGTGTCTTCTCCATCATTTTCATCTTCACTATCATCACAATATATCTCAATGTTGTCAAATTTGAGTCCTTCATGATGTCCCTCATATGTTAGTCCATCAATCTTTTTATCATCAAACACAACATGCACAGATTCCATGACAATGTTGGTTCTTAGATTGTAGACCCTATATGATTTTTCAGCAGAATAACCAACAAATATTCCTTCATCAGCCCTTGCTTCAAACTTCCCTTTGTGATCAGGTTGATTCCTTAGAATGTAGCATTTGCAACCAAAGACATGCAGAAAGTTTAAAGTTGGTTTTCTTCTCTTGAACAATTGATAGGGAGTCATGCCTTTTGCCTGATTAATTAGAGAAATATTCTGAGTGTAACATGCACAGTTAACAGCCTCAGCCCAAAAGTATGTTGAGAGTTTTGACTCTTCAAGCATTGTTCTTGCAGCTTCAATTAGTGATCTGTTCTTCCTTTCCACCACACCATTTTGTTATGGAGTCCTTGGAGCTGAGAACTCATGCATGATCCCATTTTCTTCACAGAACAACTTCATGGTTGAATTCTTGAACTCAGTTCCATTGTCACTCCTGATATTCCTTACTTTGAAATCTGGATGATTATTGACTTGCTTGATATGATTGATAATGATTTCACTAGCTTCATCCTTTGATCCAAGAAAGTAAGTCCATGAAAACTTTGAGAAATCATCTACAATCACTAGGCAATATCTTTTTCTTGAAATTCACAATACATTGACTGGTCCAAAAAGATCCATGTGTAGCAGTTGTAATGGTTCATCAATTGCAGATTCAAGCTTCTTACTGAATGATGCTTTCTTTTGCTTTCCTTTCTGACAAGCATCACACAGCCCATCCCTTGTGAGTTCCACTAGAGGCATTCCTCTAACTAAGTCCTTTTTGACTAGATCATTCATTGTCTTAAAATTCAAATGGGACAGCTTCTTGTGCAATAGCCAACTTTCATCTGGACTTGCTTTGCTGAGAAGACAAGTAATTGATTCTGAATCTGTAGAGTTGAAGTCAGCTAAGTACACATTCCCTTTTCTAACTCCAGTTAGAACCACTTTGTTGTCCTTCTTACTTGTGAGAACACAGGCTTCAGAATTGAAGGAAACAATATTCCCTATGTCACATAGTTGACTGATGCTCAATAGATTGTGTTTGAGACCATCAACTAATGCAAATTCATCAATGATGACATTTTCTTTTGAAATCAAGCCATATCCCATAGTGAACCCTTTGCTGTCATCTCCAAAGGTTATGCTAGGGCCAGCTCTCTCCTTGAACTCTGTGAGCAAGGTGAAATCTCCTGTCATGTGTCTTGAACAATCATTGTCCAAGTACCATAGATTCCTTCTTTTTCCCTGCACACAACAAAATCAATCAAGTTGATTTTGGTACCCAAGTTTCCTTGGGTCCAGCCTTGTTAGTCTTTTTCCTACACTTCATTCCTCCTGCATCTTTTGACTTAGGTAACTTTGGGTCAACCTTGGTCTCAGATGTAGTTGGTTGAAGTGTAGGGTTAGTCACAGAATCATTTAGCACATTTGATTGAATTTGATAAGGCATAGATTGTGCAAACATATTATTCCACATAGGCATGTTGTATGGCATCTGAGGCATACTGAATACAGTAAAATAAGGATTACTAACATATGGCATGTTTGCAAAATATGCATGACGATTCTGATGAGACATAACAGGCATAGCATGCAGAGGTGACATAGACATGTTAGGCATGGAGGGAGTTAAAGGCATGGGAGCATTCTTAACAGATTTGCAGTTATCAGATAGATGATTAACACTTTTACAATGCACACAACTTTTTCTAGGAGCATACTTATCAGGTGTGTAATTGTTGTGTTTGTTAATCCCTACCTTCCCATTTCTATTAGATTTTCTTTTAGTTTCCTTTTTATCCTCAACCAACTTAAGCCTATTTTTCAACTGATCTAAAGTCATGTGTCCTATATTCACCTTACTGGCATCTTTGGATGTGCTAGCTCCTTCTTTGACAAAGTTCTTGAAAGTTGAACCAACCTTCTTATTGAGATTTTTCTTTTTAGAATCACTTGCCTGTTTTAATTGACGAGCCTTCAACGGATGCTCTTTTTCTTCCTTCAACGGATAACTTTCATCATCCGTTGATTCCACATCCGTTGACAATCCATCAATTAATTATAACTTCTTTTTGTTTTTCTTCCAGGCATTCTCACAGAATGATTCAATTCCCTGAACCTTGACAATCTGAGCACTAACATCCCTAGATGTTTTCCAGGCCTTGATAACCTCTTGCTCACTTTCTAACTGTTTAGAAAGAATTTCTACTTTTTTAACAGCTTCTTCTAGTTCACTCTCAACAGTCAAGAATTTAATTTTAATCTTTTCAAGCTCAATTACCTGATCCTCTAACACAACATTCCTATCACTTAAAAACACATTATTCTCTTTGATTCTTGTATTTTCTTTAGCTAGCGATTTAAGGAAAACACGCAAATGATATAATTCATTGGACATATCATTTATGGCTTCATTGCATTCAATTTTAGAAAGCTGAGAGAGGTCAGTAGTAATTACCTGGTTGCTTGATGAACTAGTTTCATTTTCATCAGAATTAGCCATCAGGGCTAGGTTGAAATATTCCATATCATTATCTTCATTGGTTCCATCTGCTGCCCAATCATCTTGAGTGAGAAAAGCTCTTCCCTTTTGTTTGAGCAAATCAAAATACTTCTTTTTGTAATCAACTTGCTCAAATTTCTTCTTATCAGAGGTTGGCTTCCTGCACTCATTTGCAAAGTGTCCACTAATGCCACAGTTATAACATTTGAACTTAGATTTGTCCACCATGTTTTTGTTTGACTTAGTGAATTTTGTATTTTTCTTGAATTTCATCTTTCCAAAACCTCCTGGACAGAAAAGCCAGATGTTTATCAACATCATCAGAGTCATCTTGACTGGAATTGTCTTCATCCTCAGCTACTTGCTCCTTTCCCTTGCTTGATTCTGATTTGCTGTGCCAATTTTGAGACTTGGCATTGTCTTTTCCTCATTCCTGGCTTTAATCTTCTCATTGTCAGCTACAAGTGCAACTGATCCTCCTTTTCTCTTTCCCTTTTCCAACAGCTCATCTTGCTCCATCTCAAGTTCATAAGTCTTCAAAATTCCATATAATCTTTCAAGTGTGAAGTTCTTATAATCCTGAGAATTTCTTAGAGAAACAGTCATAGGCTTCCATTCCTTTGGTAGAGACCTCAGAAATTTTAAGTTGGAGTCATTGACTTGGTACACTCTACCATACAGCTTCAATCCATTTAACAGTTTCTGAAATCTGTTGAAGGTATCATTTAATGATTCTCCTTCTTTAAAATGAAAATATTCATACTGTTATATGAGAAGCTGCATTTTGTTCTCTCTAACCTGCTCAGTACCTTCATAGATAATTTGCACAGTATCCCAAACTTCCTTTGCAGTTTGGCTATTAATGACATTGTCAAACATATCTTGATCTAAGCCATTAAACAAAATGTTCATGGCTTTCTTGTCCTTGCGAATCTCTTCAATATCTTCAATAGTCCATTATGCTTTTGGCTTGGGAATGGACTGTCCAACAGCAACTGTTGCAGTAGCAGCTGTAGCCACCTTGTGAGGGATGTGAGGGCCATTTTTAATGCAGTTGATGTAGCTTTCATCCTGAGAGAGTAGATATAAATGCATCTTCACTTTCCAGTGATGATAGTTATCTTTTTCCAAGACTGGAATCTTTATACCAATATCCTTCCTACTTATGATGGTAGCAGGAGGATTATTCTGACTCATGATGTTAGTAGAATAGATCTTTAAACTCTTTGTATGTTAAGAGCTTGCTCTAATACCAATTGTTATTCCCAGTGAACTAACAATGAGATTTACAGAAGGGGGGTTGAATGTAAATCTCAAAACTTTTTCAAGTTTTGAGCAGTTTCTAGGCTATGTGTTTTGATGAACAAGTGTGTGTGAATTGCTTTGAGATAATGCAGACAGATATATATTCAAACACAAATATAAAGAACACAACAGACTTAAAAACTTTTTTGGTGGATTTGTTGTTCCACTAGAGATGTGTGATTTCAGAAAATTTGTGATTCAAAGAATTAAATCACAGTTGCTTCCTAGTACAAACTAGATGATTTTCTCTCTGGATTTTTCTATACAGCTCTGGAAAATTCACCATCTAATTACTAGCTGCTACTCGGTTTATATATCACCAAGTTTACAAGTGAAGACAAAACTGTAAAATATAATTAAAAGATTCTTCACATGTTTCTTCTTCATTTCTCTATCCAATGAAATTTAGGTTTATTTGTGAATCTTTAAATACTTCCTTGTTTGCACCAGAATGGAAATGCTGTATTTTCTTGATTCCTCCTAGAGGCTGCCACATTCCAGTTTGTCTCTGTCAACCTATGTGCCTCTGCCAGCTTATGAATTGTCACTATCAACTGCTATTGAACTAAGCATCCGTTGAAGCTTTCATCCGTTGATGCTTTATCCGCTGAAGCTTTATCCGTTGATGCATTAGCAGTTGAAGCTTTATCCGTTGAAGCACTCATCCGTTGATGGATGTTATCCGTTGAAGCTTTAGAGACATCCGTTGAAGCTTTGTTTCTCATCCGTTGAAGGTCTTTAATATTAGTTGATACTAATTCACTTATACAAAATTACAAGGCATGAAATATTTACAATTAGCCCTCCTATTTGCATATCCACTAGTAGTCAACATGACTGATAATTGCCCACAACATCTAAGAATTATAACTTAAATACAGAGAATGAAATGTGCTACAATACTAAACTTATTTCTAAGTAAATGTACTCCTTCAACGGATAGCCAAAATGGTCTTATCCGTTGAGTCTACAAACACTAGATTTCTACTTAAGTGTTTTGTTTAACTTATCATCAAAATAATACACATATTCCTAACATGGTGGTGTGACTGTACCTGGATCGCCTTCTCCGGCGAGACAGGGTATTTTCCGGCGAAGTTCGACGGTGAACTTTGCAAAATTGCATTTCAGTCCTTGAGGTTTTGAAAACGAAACAGTTAGGTCCCTGAGGTTTCCAGAGTTTGCCAATTTTGGATTCCTGTTTTAAAAATATTCAAAAATTATATTTCCTATTTATTTTTATTATAAAAATTCGATTTTAATTTCTGAAAATTCTAAAAATTATTATTTTAATTCCAAAAATTATTTTTAATTCAAAAATAAATCTGAATTAATTAATTAATTAATTTTGGTTAATTTTTAATTGATTAATTAGTCAATTAATTCGAAAATTAATTCATTAATTGATTTAATTAATTATTAATTAATTTTAATTAAGTATTTAATTAGATTTAATTATTTAAAAATGATTTAAAAATTCAGAAAAATAGTTTCGAGCTTTAAAATATTATTCTAAATTATTTTCAAGGCTCGATAATTATTATAAAATTGTTTTGAAGCCAGATTGGGCCAATCGAACCCTGTTTATTACTTCGAAATTGATCCAACGACCCGTTTTAATTCCGAAAAATATTTTAAAAATCATTTTGAACATCCGAAAGCCTGTTTATGACCCGAGACTTCTTTATAAACGTTATGTTATTGATTATGTGACGTGTTATGTGTTATATGTGACTTGTTGGTTAACTGTCGGCCTATATATTCGATGTTTACTTGTTTATTGCGTAACTTTCAATCCGTTAATCGGATTTGGGTGAAATGAAGGGTAAATAGAAGTATGTGTCGAATAGAATCGTATGAGTTGAATATTGATAGATGTTTATGATATGTGAGCAGAAGAGGCAAGGCATAGGAAAGGGAAACAAGTAGTCAAGGAGTAAGGCAGTGGTGATTGAAAGCGAGTGCAGTGTAGTAAACTAGTACCAGGCAAGTGTTCAGAACTTTCTCGAGATATTATAGTGATTGATAGTCCTGTTGATATTGCAAGTGCTTTGAAGCACTGAACCCTGAACCATGATTCCAGTTATTGATCTTGAGCCGTAAACCTGATTCTTTCTAGACCATTAATGGTTGTATACCCAAATATGAACTTCATATATACAATACTACTCCACAAATACATACAAACTAAATATCAAACACTGAACCAGATTGCTTACACACTCAAACCATTGTATCTTATGCTTTGAAAGGCCAAATCCTTGAAACCTTGTAACACGGATTCCTTTGTTATCCAATTCTTCCATTACCTAACAATCAAGCTTTGAAAATGCCATATTGATCCTTATAAAGATTGAAACCATTTCATTATTGAATGCCCAATGTTGTAATGATTATGTTTATTATTTATTATTGCTTATTCTGTTATTATGTTAGATTTGGATTGTTTTTATAAAATGGTGGACCAGATTCGTGGTTAGACCATATAATGGTCAAGTTAGGCCAATGTGTGCCTTGGATCCAGTAGTTAGAACAGTGTTGTGTGCTTTGCTCGGGGTTAGTGCGTGACTGATCAGCAGCCTAACCTTGGTTTTTAAAATGAAAATATAGTATCCAATTCTAAATCATAATCTATTGTTCACTTGACACCTTAACCATTTTCACTTGATGATCGTTATTCTCAGTTTTGTCATTGTGACTTGCTGAGCTAGTTAGCTCATTTGTGCGATGTTGTTTATGTTGAAGGAACCGGTTGGTAACGAGGATCCCCAGTTCAGCGCGAGAGCTAGGGGTTCCGGTTGATCGAGCTAAGCTAGTAGGCTTCTTTTGGGATAATTTGAGTTTGTAAAAGTTTGTAATAATGTTTAATACTCAGTGCTGAGTTGGAATAGTTGGGATTTGAATGATTTGCAATATAAGTGTGTGTTTGGCTTGTGTGCATACTTTAACCTGTTGCGGTCCGTGGTAGTTGGTAGGTAGGGTCACTGCATATCATTTTTATTATCTTTATCATTGTTATAAGCAGGTTATAAATAAGGTGTGTGTGTGTGGACCCCAAACTTCTGACCCGGGTTTGGAGGGCGCCACAGGTTTGGTATCAGAGCTACAGGTTATAAGTCACTGACACAAGCCTAGATTGACGGGAATGGGTAGAGGGCTAGGATTAGAAGTAAGGAATAGAAAGATAGATTGTTGAGAGGTTGAGTGCTTCGGTATAACAGGTATTAGTATGATTCGCATCGTAGTTCGAGATTCTTATATTGCGATATGATTTCAGATAGCAGCGATGGCTGACTCTTTTATCCCCGTATCAGCGGATCACTCAGAGCCTTCAGTTGGAGTACCATCTTCAGATCCACGTCCCGTTGTTCCACCAGTATTGGCTATTTTACCTCCACTCGTGTTGCAGCCCGTACCCCTGTAGGCTATTCCACCCCCAGGCATGAGGCCACCTATCAGAGGACCTCCACCAGCTGATTCATATTCCACTGAATGCCTCGTTCCAGTCTACATTGCCCCCAGTTCCTTACTACCGGTATGAGGCTCTTCTATTGGAGCGTGATTCCTTGTTGGCCCAGATCAGAGAGTTACAGCATATCATTAGGACTACTGATGTTGATCGTGGTGTGAGGGAGCTTCGAGAGGAGGTTCATGTGATACGGAGGGTTCTTGAGGCTAGGCTACATGGAGCTACACTACCTGGCAGAGGCCCTGATGCACTGATGGGCTGGGCTACTGAGGTGATGGAGGACTTTGAGAGGCTGGAAGGACCAGTGTTTCCTTGGAGTTGAGTCAGAGATCCAGAGATGGAGATACTGAGCAGTACTGTTATGGTTATGTATTATGTACAGTAGTGTGTAGTGTGTATCAGTAGACTTTTGGGTTGTATTTATAGACTAGCTATGCTGACTAGTGAGTAGGTTGTTGTACCCTTTTGTTTTTACTTCTGAAGCGTCTTTACGCTTGTACTACCCAAAACTTTTGATCTATATATATCAGTACCTTTTCCTTTCCAGGACTGTCATTTACTTTACTGAACCTGCTTTACTTTACCTTATTTATTGCACCAGTTATGCCCCTGTGATACCATGTACCCTGTTTTCCATAACTGTTTATATTCTGTAAAGAAACATGCAATTTACTTTCACCTCCCCGCTGTTGCAACCTATGTATATTTTTCATATTAGTTTCAGCCAATGATAACTTAAAGTTAACATCCTAGGCTCCTTGTTGGACTATCAATGACATCATATCATTCAAGTATATGGTTATCTAGGATTTTTTTTGAATCGGTCTAGGTCATATAATGATTCTTTTTATCCTCGTTTCATGTTTTTAGGGATGCAGTGTGGCTCATGCACTCTTACACCATAATCGAGTCATGCCCCCCCGGGGTTTAAGAAAATGTCACGCACTTTATAAAATCGTGCATCGGCTGTTGTAGTAGAGAGTTTGAAAACTTTCCTACATGGTTATACGGATTACTGAATCCATCATACGCCTAGATTGGGGTACCTTCAGCTTCCTTGAAATATAGGTATTTGTAGTTTCTTTCATAAAGAGATACGTTGGATCATTCAGGCCTTAAAGGGGCATTAAATCTTTGGGATCAACCCTTAGAATCTCCGTCATCCTTTTTCATGAAAGGTCATTTCAACCAACTATAATGGTAATCGACCCTCGGGGTCCAGGCTTTCCAAATTTTGCAAGTAGTCGAGTCTGTTGTTCCCTTTTCAGGTTTCTTTTCCTCCATTAAATCATGAGTTTGATGAGACAAAAATCCGATCTTCATCATCCTAAGCTTTCAGTCCTTGAGGCCCTCGAGGCTTGGGACATCCTTCTTCGGTCGGTCACTTCATGGACGTCACCTTCTTGGAGTGGCGTCCTTATCACTTCAGATTTCATCATCCTCTTTAAAGGGACTGGAACAATCACAAACTTGGTCATTGATGGGTTTCAATTCTTGAACATAAAGGGGTGTACAGCCTTTACAAGGTTGATGTTGAATTCTGCTTCCTTGGTCATAATCTTTAAATCCATATCCCGGATCATCCATGGTTTGGGAAAGGAGAACATCGGTAGAGTTAAGGTCTCAACTACCATCTGAAATTGGGGATTCGACCCTTAAACTTAAGGATTCTATCTTCTGAACTTGGGGATCTTAAATCGTCCCTTCGGGTTAAGATCGGGTTTTTGCATAACGCACCTCTAAACTTGTTAAATCTTGTTGATGTGCTCCTCATGAGATCGAATTCTTTTTTGTAATGGTTTGAGGAATCACCCCTTCGTGCGCTCGAGACTGAGAAAATATTCTGACAACGGGCTCTTTGATTGATCGTCTCCTTCTTAGCTTGGTCTTCTTACCAGATTAACGATCACTTTCTTAGATATTGGGACAAAAGAAATCTCTGACTCATTTACGAATGGGGCTCAACCCTTGCAAATACCGAAATCCTACTCCTAATGCGGTCGACGCCGAAGTTTACTTTAATCAGGTGGGTTAGCTTCCTCTTAGAAGAAAACATAATTGTTAACATCGAAAATATGATTGGGGATTCATCCCTTGGTTTTCTACTCCTTGAGATTGGGTATCGGTCCTTTGAATCAGCGTTCGAGTCAAAAGAAATCCCATAATTATGGGACCGAATTCTTGATTTTGTGATTGAGAGTTGTGGTACTCCAATGATGGAAGCAACAAATTGAGTTGTGGCTGGTAGATCTTGATTGCTTCATGATTTCAGATCTTTTTTGGGGTTTTCGGATGTGTGTTTCATGAGCACAGATCCTCTTCTTTATGATTTGGGAATTCATCCTTTCACGTCTTCGGGGCTAAAAACACCCTTTGACAACAGGTTCCTCAATCGGCTGCACCCTTCTTGGGGAGATCTCCTCTTCATATCAACAATCACTATCCTCGATATGGGGATCATAAAAATCATAACTTCTCCCTTCGATAAGGTTTAACCCTTACAAATAGCGAGGTTCGTACCCCTCATGTATCCGACGTTGCGTTTCTCCTCAAAATTTTACATCCCATAAGGTGGGTGATCATTCACCCATGAGGGAAGCCCAATAATTATCATCTAAAATTTGGGTGTTCATTAATGAGAGCACCATCTATAGTTTGGGACTCTTCCCTTGATTCTTCATCCCCTATAGTTGGAGACCATTCTTTGGATCAGTAGTTAGGTAATGGGGATCTCCATCCCTAAGAGATCACTTCCTTGGATATTGAGGTTTGACTGTGGTGAAATCTCAATAATGGATGCGACGTTGTGTATTTCGGCAGGTGGTTTCTCGGTTCTTCTTCGTGCTTTCATGGTTGTCATCTTTTTCACACAGACGGTGCCAAATGTTATGGATAAAAAATATGTATTTATTTATTACATGTATTTAATGTTAGGGTTTGATAAGCTTCGACCTTTAATGGCTGCGCTTGTGTTTCGTGGCTTGAATATGCCCTCACAAGATGCCTACGTACCTCGGTGTATGCCTAGGATCAAGCCGAAACGTAGTTCTTGGTGATGCATGCCCTCAGGGCTATGGCAGCGAGAGCTCACCAAGGACGTAGTGACTTTCATGTCCTCCCAGGACTCACTCTAAAATGTCATTCCAGGTAATGGTCTACTGGCTTGTAGGATGCCTTCTCAGCTTTGTAATGTGTGGAGCTTTTGTCCAAAACGTTCTGCTGAAATTGAAGGGTAAGACCCTTTATATAGACGTTGAGATTCTGAGAATTCGGGTAGAATTGGGAGACTTGATGGGCAAGTCTCCACCTCAGATTGGACTTTGGAGTCTTAGAAAGCAGGAATTAGCTTCCTTTTGAATTTGGGTTGCTTGGAGGCTACTTCTTATAGAAATAGTTACTTAATTGAACACATTTATTGGGTTGTTTAATTAGCCCCTTTATTAATTACAAATTTAATAAATAGTTAGGGTTTTAGGCCTCATTAATTGGGCATTCCCCTTTGACCAAATTAGGTCTAATTAATATGATATTAACTCTGCAATTAGGGTTATTTTTAATCCCTATCAGGCTTATAGTAATATCATGTTGTCATTATCTTTATTTTTATATTTATATTTTATATTTTATATTCATGTATTAATTATTAGCTCATGTAATTTACTAAATATTGTAATATACTAGCTTTAATATTTTAGAAGGGGCTACTAAATCTGAGAGGAAAAGAATGATAATCAGAGGGAGATAGAGAGCATATACGTAAGATGCTTGGTGCAAATTTTTCGTTCACCAAGGCCATGTATTTATAGCCAAGTTGAAGAACAAAAACATTCAATGTATTATCAAAATTTCTACTCTTAAGACTAGCTTTACTATTTTACCATTGACTTAAAAATTACAATCAATTATAACACTCCCCTTTGATTGTCATTTAACATGGATCATAGATTGCCTCGTTAAAACCTTGTTCAAAGAAAAACCCAGTGGGATAAAAACTTTGACGAAGGAAAAATAGTACAATCTCCCCTGGAAAAACTAATCATTCTCTGAATTTTGTTGTAATAAATCCTTGAGTCGACGCATTCCAATATTATGTCGTAACTTCCCAAATATTGAATTTGGTAATGATTTCCTGAATAAATCAGCAAGGTTGTCACATGACCGAATTTGTTGAACATCAATTTCACCATTCTTTTGAAGCTCATGAGTGTAGAAGAATTTTGGTGAAATATGTTTCGTCCTATCTCCTTTGATATATCCTTCCTTGAGTTGATCAATGCATGTTGTGTTATCCTCAAACATAATGGTAGGACTTCTAGTGATGTCTGGTAATCCACATGATTCCTGAATATTCTTGATGATAGATCGCAACCAAACACATTCTCTACTGGCTTCATGAATTGTAATGAGTTCTGAGTGATTTGTTGAGGTTGCCACTATAGTTTGCTTCGTGGATTTCCAGGAAATGGTTGTACTGCAATATGTAAATACATATCCAGTTTGTGATTTACCAAAATAAGGATCTGACAAATATCCAGCGTCTGCATATCCAATCAACTGAGATGTTGATTTTTTCGGGAAGAATAATCCAAAGTCTGTTGTTCCACGAAGATAACGAAATATATGTTTAATCCCATTCCAATGTCTTTCCATCAGAGCAGAGCTAAATCTAGCCAATAAATTCACAGCAAATGCAATATCTGGCCTTGTATTATTTGCAAGATACATAAGTGCACCAATTGCACCTAGATATGGGATTTCAGGACCAAGAACCTCTTCATCATCTTTTCGTGGTCGAAATGGATCTTTATCAGGCTCTAAAGATCTAACCACCTTTGGAGTAGTTAATGGATGAGATTTATCCATGTAAAATATGTTCAAAACCTTTTCTGTATATGTGGATTGGTGGAGGAAAATTCCTATTGACAAGTGCTCGACTTGTATCCCAAGACAATATTTTGTCCTTCCAAGATCTTTCATTTCAAACTCTGTTTTTAAGTATATGACAGCATTATTAACCTCTGTAGCTGTTCCTACAAGATTTAAATCATCCACATATACAACAATAATCACAAAACTAGATTGTGATTTTTTGATAAAAACACATGGAGAAATTTGGTTACTAATATACCCATTCTTTTGTAAATAACGACTTAGTCTGTTATACCACATACGACCAGATTGTTTCAGTCCATACAATGATCGTTGAGGTTAAATGGAGTATATATGACGAGGTTTTTTGAACTCATCCATTTTTAACCCTTCTGGGATTTTCATAAAAATTTCACTATCAAGTGAACCATATAGGTATGCACTAACGACGTCCATAAGACGTGTTTCCAATTTTATCTTTAGATGCCATACCTAATATAAAATGAAAAGTAATTCCATCCATCACTAGCGAGTATGTCTCTTGATAATCAATTCCAGGCCTTTGAGAAAACCCCTGTGCTACAAGTCGGGCTTTATATCTCATAATTTCATTCTTTTCATTTCGTTTTCTTATGAATACCCATTTATTCCCAACAGGGTTTACACCGATTGGTGTTTGGACAACAGGTCCAAATACTTCTCTTTTACACAATAAATTTAATTCGGTTTGGATTGCGTCTTTCCATTTTGGCCAGTCTTTTCTTCGACGACATTCATCCACACTTTCTGGTTCAGGATCAGAATTTATGTCTACATCCAATGTTGCGGAATACACAAATACATCATCGATTATGGCTTTACTTCGATCCCATAATTTCATATCATGCACATAATTTATTGAAATTTTGTGATTGTTTAACCCCGTATCTTCAGGGACTGGAATCTCTTCAGGAGATAATACCACTTCAGGGGTATTTGCTTCTTCTGGAGCATGTGCCACTTCAGGGGCAATTTTCTTTATTTTTCTTTTTCGTGTTGTAACATCTTTTGCATCGACCGGTCTACCACGCTTCAGGCGTGGCTTTGATTCTGTAACCAATTCCTTTGTATCTGATTTTTGAATTAGTATATCTATTCTAGATGGAGTATTTACTGCAGGTATCTGAGATTTAGTTATATTTCTAGAATCGTTAAATGCGTCAGGCATTTGGTTTGCGATATTTTGCATATGAATAATTCTTATAACTTCAAGTTCGCATTGACCGGTACGTGGATCTAGAAAATATAATCCTCATGCATTCCATGTTATGTCAGGATTAACTTTATTTGAATGTTTATCTCCCCCTAAGGGAGGAAACATAGACTCGTCAAAATGATAATCTGCATATCTTGCGGTAAATAAGTCTCCGGTTAGAGGCTCTAGATATCTAATTATAGATGTGGAATCAAAACCAACGTAGATACCTACTCTTCTTTGAGCTCCCATCTTCGATCTTTGTGGTGGAGCAATCGGTACATATACAGCACTTTCGAAAATTTTGAAGTGAGAAATATTAGGAAGTTGACCAAGTACCAGTTGTAGCGGAGAATGTTGGTTGTAGGAAGTTGGTCTAATCCTAATAATATTAGCAGCATGAAATATTGTGTGACCCCAAATAGATGTAGATAATTTTGCTTTCAACAACAGCGGTCTTGAAATAAGTTGGAGTTATTTGATAAAGGACTCGGCTAACCCATTTTGTGTATGTACATGAGGAACTGAGTGTTCAACTGAGATTCCTACAAACATGCAATAGTCGACAAAAGTTGCAGATGTGAATTCGCCGGCATTATCTAAACGAATTGACTTAATGCAATGATCTGGGAATTGAGCTCGTAATTTGATTATTTGGGCAAGTAATTTTGCAAAAGCATCATTATGAGTTGAGAGAAGACAAACATGAGACCATCTAGTTGAGGCATCGATTAATACCATAAAGTAACTAAATGGGCCAGATGATGGGTGTATAGGTTCACATATGTCGCCTTGGATCCTTTCTAGAAAAGTTGGGTTTTCAAGCTGAACTTTAGTAGGGGATGGTCGAGTAATCAATTTTCCTAAAGAACATGTTGAACATGGAAAGTAATTGTTGGAAAGAACTTTAAAATCTTTAAGAGGATGTCCAGTAGAATTTTCTATAATACGACACATCATAGAGACATCAGGATGACCTAATCTTTCATGCCAAAGTGTAAAAGATTTTGGATCTATGAGTTTGGAAGCAATGACATCGTGTGATTCAACAGTTCTAATTTTCATCATATATAATCCTGAGGAAAGTGAGTGAAACTTTTCTAAGATTTCCTTGTTTGTAGAAATAGTGGAAGTAATAAGAAGATATTCTCTATCAGCCTCAAAGGTAGTTTCGATGTGAAAATCACTGAGTCGGATATCTTTAAAACTAAGAAGATTTCTAGTAGACTTACTAGAATATAATGCATTTGGAATGTGTATGTGGGTACCATTAGGGAGGATAAAACTAGCTTTTCCAAAACCTTCGATTATATTAAATACGCCGGAAATCGTTCCGACTTGAGCTTCGGTTTTGGTTATTTGGGTAAAATATTTTCGATTCTGTAGAATCGTATGAGTTGTACCACAATCAGCAATGCATATATCTTCAGTATCCATTCTGTATATAATTAAGAAACATAATTTATTTGATAAGAACATAACACACTACATAGTTCAAACAAAATAAAACACACAATACACACTACTATAGTAATTATATGAAACTAATCTTCAGCCTCTCATATGGGAGTTTCGTTAGGTTCATTCGGGCCATTAATGCTTATTCCTCCAGTTGTGATTCTCGGGAAATCATCTATGTTATTGTTGGCAAAATTTGTTTCTACCATTTTCTCTTTTGACTTTTGAGAAGATTGGTATAGCTTAACAAGATGATCTGGGGCATGACAATTATACGTGTCCAGTGCCCATCCATGCCGCACCTATAGCAAACATTTTTAGTGTTTCCTCCTCGTGGTGCCTTTCTTTTACTCTATGATTCAGATTGCCACTTCCGGTGACCAGAGTTGTTATATGGACGAAAATGCCCGTGGCTCCGACCTCATCCACGGTACCGCCCTTGGCCCCGTCCACCTTTATACCCTTTTCCATATATATTCTGCTGGAATGACATGTTATTTACTTCAGGTAATGGGGCAGATCTTGTTGGATGGGATTGATGATTCTTAATCACCAATTCATGATTCTGTTCAGCAACGAGGAGAGTTGATAGAAGATCCCCGAACTTAGTAAATTTGCGCTCCCTATACATCTCTGCTAAGTTGATATTGTTGGGGTGAAAAGTTGATAGTGTTTTATCGATTTTTCTTTTTTCCATAACTTTCTCACCACACATAATAAGCCTAGAACTTATTTTGAACAAAGCAGAGCTATATGCTCGGACACTCTTAAAATCCTGAAGTCTTAAATTAGCCCAATCATTTTCAGCTGCAGGTAGATAAACTAGTTTCTGGTGATCGAACCTATCCTTTAGATTTTCCCATAAAATAAAGGGATCCTCGACTTCTAAGTACTCAGATTTTAAATCTTCATGCATGTGGTGTCGGAGAAAAATTATAGAGGTAAAGTTTTCTTCGGCCGTGGATTTATTTTCTGCCTTTATTGTATCGCTTAATTTCTTTGAACCCAAGTGCAACTTTACATCTTGTACCCATGATAAATAATTATCGCCAGAAATGTCCAAAGCAACGAACGACAAGCTTGTAATATTTGTCATACTAAATCTGAATTAACACGAAAATTATTAAATTTTAATTCATCAATGTAAATATTACATGAAATCCTAGTTAATCGGGTGCGTTAACAAGTATGCAATAATCAATGTATATATCATTATTATCATTGATATTATAAACAGATCTATATATAAAATGACAAATGGATTTTCACCCGCCATACGGACGTCTGCGTATGCAGGTTATCTCCGACCAATAATAAATTAAAGTGGAAAATCCTGCATAAGTTAGTTAGGGGCAAAAAAAATTATTATCCGATAAGTATGCAATTTATAAATTAAGGTTCCCACTATACTTCGGTATTACCCAAAATTAAATGGTATCGTAAAATAATTTTAATAGGCGGTGATCCGGTCATATATATTTAAATTATTAGTAGAGGGTGTAACCACGTCTACTCCGGTTATATATATTTGAATTATATGTAGAGGGTGTAACCACGTCTACTCATATATATGTATATTTAAATTAAAATTATACCTTCTCAGTTTCGGAAGGGCTTCGTGCTGATAACGTGTTGTAATATACTAGCTTTAATATTTTAGAAGGGGCTACTAAATCTGAGAGGGAAAGAATGATAATCGGAGGGAGATAGAGAGCATACACGTAAGATGCTTGGTGCAATTTTTTCATTCACCAAGGCCATGTATTTATAGCCAAGTTGAAGAACAAAAACATTCAATGCATTATCAAAATTTCTACTCCTAAGACTAGCTTTACTAATTTACCATTGACTTAAAAATTACAATCAATTATAACACTAAACACATTATCAACTTATAAATAACTTATATGTAAAATTATTCCAACACCTAAATAACACCTAAATAACGTATAAGTTACTGGTTTCATATCACTTATAAAACACTTTTCAACTTTAAGTTATAAGTTGTGTTTTTTAAAAGACCCCAAATGGGCCCTTAATATTGTAACAGAGCCTGATTTATGGAGGGATTGCGTTTGAAATATCTCACCCCTATTTTTTTAATTTAAATATTTATATTTATTATTTTTAATTGTAGCGAAAATATCGTTTAATTGAGGAGGATGTTAAATTATATAAAATTCTTGTTGGAATTTTTCTTTAACACATTAAGATTATTGTTTAGAGCTAGCGATTAGTTAAGAGTATTTTCTCAAATAAAAATTGATTAATTTGGGTGAAATTCGGAATCCAACATAAATAAACTGAATAAATATGTAATAAGCTCAGAAAATTTATAGCCTTTACATTTACATTAAAGAAAGAAACTATCTGCTAAACACAATTAACTATCGAATCTAAATCTATTGAAAGTGTAGTTGAGGTACCCACACAACTCAGAGAGATTGAGAGTCCATTTATAACTTGAGAGTGACTTCTTTTTAGTTGTATATTGGAGAAAAAAAGAGACGGAACATAGTGTCACATGAGGTGTTCGGAATGGCTCAACTGGACCATAGAATGATGGGGACTCGGGGGAGGTGTTCATTTGTTTAACTTATTATTATAAATTAGCGTAAAATTTAGTGCGAGATACGAGCCTTCGGATATATAAAATATTATCTCGAATAAATTGGTATTTATATAAAAATAATTTTTGAATACGGTAAATGATTATTTTAACTTTTCACTTGATTCTCTTACTTTTTTTTCTTTTCATACATATTATTAGAGCGGTTTAGATAATTTTATTGATGAAATCTTACAATTTATCATACAGTTTGATTTTAACTTATCCCAAAAAATTTGAAATTAGATATTAATTAAAAGCTATATATGATCCTCATTAATAAAAAAATTAAAATTATATCATTATAACAAAAATATTTGAAATTGTTTGTAGGAATATGCATCGGATCATTTCGTGATCATGGATTACTATCCCCGTTTCTAATTCCCGAACACACCATGAATAAAAAATAGGGATTCTTTTAATTATCGATCTCCGCCAAATCGGGGATTCTCACAGTAATGCGGGGAATAATTAAAAATAATAATTTTTTTTTGTATATTTTAAAAAAAAGAATTTACTAATTCTTAATATATAAAAATATTTATAATATCTCATATTTTTAATATCAAACCATATTAAAACTGATTTATAATGTAAATGAATGGCAAATTAAAAAATATAATATATATATATATATATATTAAATTATAATGTAAAAAAATTGATCAATAAATTTATAGATTATTTTAAAACTATTATAATTTTTTAAATACTATTTTTTATAATACTTTATTTACTAAAATATATAAAAATATATATCTTAGCCCAATATAAATATATATATATATATTACAAAATCAGGGTTGATTAAGAGAATTTATAAATGTGAAGTGAGTGAAACAATTTGAAAATGAATATGAGGTGAGTGAAACAAATAAAAGGTGATATTAGTTTTAAAATTCTATAATAAAATTATAAAAATTAAATTAAAAGGAGGCACGTAAATAATATAAATTAATATTTTATTTAGTCAAAATTTAAGATAATAAAAACAAAATTTTTTATAATTTTTTAATATAAAAAGGCAGGCTGAAATTTACCCCTAATTCTTTTCAATTTTAATTAAAGACCAGTTCCTGTCAACCTTTGTACTTTCAGAGTGTGGTTTAGTTTTATGATTATCAAAACCTCCAAATTCAATACCCCACACCTATGGATCTCCGACAAGAGTGGAGCTCAAGTTTTAATTTTTGTAATTTGATAATACACTTCCGAATTTCACCCAGTAGGATACAAATAATGTCGATAGTTTATTTTCAATGGGAAAATTTTGTAGCTGACAGCTGAAAATTTCCTCCTAATCTTTCAATTTTCCATCGCTTGTTATTCTTATTTTCGTGTTACCTAAAAGTTATAATCATCAAAATTTAAGAGACAAAGTTTATTAAATTAACTCTTCGAAACTTGATCAAGAAAGCTGCAATTCATTTTTCTAAAACTTGATAGTGTAATTTAAAGTTCGTGGCAAAGGACCTTTTGTTGGAAGCTTTCATGCACCCATGTGTTTGAGGACCAGCAACTGGAGTTTTCCCTTAAATACATAACTCAACTTTATATTTAATTAAATTATATCTTCACATTCTCTTAATATACAATTAAACCTCCCTTTTTCTTTTTCTTTTTTGAAAGAAAATCAAGCGTTTGCATTAATGCGAAATAGAATCACCTATATACAATAGTAGGCAACCACACTATGATATACAAGTACACCACTTTAAATTGATATAGTTGATACAAAAAAATTAATTATTTTAATTTATTAAGAATAAAAATATATGATGTTCGTTACATACGACCAAAAATATTATTCTAGAAATATTATATTTTTTTCAATTCTTACTTAATGAGGATCAGCTGTAATGATAGACTATGACATTTTTTTTAAAATAAGTTAAAACTTTTAAAAAGTTTGGAGGTAAGAAGGTATTCCACGTAAATAGAAAAAAGAAATTTAACCAACACATTATTTATAATTTATAAATAATAGATAGATGATTTTCAAATTCCCCGAATTTAAGCCAAACTAACCGAAAAATATCATATATAATTTAAATAATATTACTACGTGTGAATCTCGATTTGACTTGAACCCAGCGAAGAAAATATTTTGGATGAACAAACATGTAACGGGCGTTTTCCTACCATATCACTAAATTAGGTAGATAATATGTGGAGAACTTAAATTAGTAAGCTCGAATCTAGTAGCAACGTTGTCGAACAAAAGGAAATATTTTTTATGCAGAATATTAATTTACAGATAATGCAGTTACAAAACATGGCTCACTTTACTCTTGTAAATTATATTCGCTCAAGTCAAACATACGTGTGCTTGGACGAACACACTGAGACCCGATCCTTGTTTTTGGATGCCTAGGGATGGGCACCGATTCCGACCTGACCAATCCCGTACCGATTCTTGTATTAAAAGTGGCGGGAATTCGGGAATTTTTACGGATACGAATTGGAGATTGGGGACGATTTTAGAAAAAATTAGGGAACGGGTCGGGACCGGTTTTTTATGTCTACTCGGCCCGATCCTCGTCCCCGTTTCGATTTTTTTTCCGTTCTACAATATATTTATATATTCTTATTTATCTTCAAGAAATATGTAAGTATTACGAATAATTTGTATTTTCTATGTTGTAAGTTGTTAGAGATATTTTTAAATACTATTTTTTTAAAGTATAAGGTCAGAGTAGAGTTTTACAAATGTACTTTGACTTTACATAAATATTTCCTGTATCAAAGGACAATTATTAGAATTTGAAGTTTAATATTTTGTTTTTGCTACTTTTTCTATATATATATATTACATGTAAAAAATTATTAAAAGAAATTTTGATTTAAATAAAATATCCCCGATTACCCGCGGAAATCCCCGTTTCCCGTTTGGGCTGGGGACAGGGAATCATATATAGTTCCCGATGGGGAATGGGTCGGGGACGGGGATTAGATTTTGAAGTCGCGGGCCGGTGGCCGGATACCCGACCCCGAAGTGACCCGGCACCCATCCCTATGGATGCCTTTGATAAAATAACAAATCAGTATCTTCTTTAAATATGTGCTAACACCTATTTAAAATAATCTAATATTTATATAAAAAATCAAGCTTTTCTATGATTCAATGCATAATCTAGCCATTTGTAAAAAATATGTTGCGCAAGTTTTCAAAATTTTAAAATTCATAGTGATGGACAATTAATATTAGTTATCTTTATCTAAATTGTATAATATATTTTCATTTAACCGATGTTCACAATTTGAATGAGGTTTAATATTAATAATTGCTTCATTGTTTGAATTTTTTACTTTTTGATGTGTCTAATGAGAATTGGAGATAATTATGAGAAATGAAAAGAATTTAGATTTAAAAATAAAAAGGGGAGAAGCGAAAGAAAATGATTTTGTGAATTAAAAGTGTTATTGCGATCCTGGACGGTTACCCCTCCAAACTACTATAAATAGGCGAAGTAGTGATATTTTCTCTATTACAAATGACAAGTTTTATCCCTGGATGTCCAGTCAACTGCTACGCTTCAACACATTCCGGGGAGAACCAAATAGCTCTTGGTTCAAGTGGCACTTCACCTCCCAATCGAGACATTATAGAATAGGCTAAACCCCACTTAATGTCTTTTAGAGTAAGGGCAACAGTAGCCTTGAATAATATTTTTACGTGCTCATGAAATTCTAATATCAACAACATAAAGCAAATTCTTTGATGTTAATTACAGGGGCACTTCCCGATGAACGAGCTCTGATCAGTCATCCCTTTCTGTGATTGAGTCATATAAGAGCAATTGCGTAAAAAACGACATGGAGATAAGGGAAGAACTGGACAGACTATCACAGTGAGTCTATTGACTATTAGAGTAGAGTTAAGTCTAGTGTCGAAAGGTTGATTTGTTTTTTTTATATTAAAAATGAGTCTGAACATGTATCACATGTGTAAAATCTGAGAAAATACCACACGAGTATTCTACCCTAGTGGGTATTCAAAATTGGGTATGCACACCCCGAGCCACTAACAGACTGATATATCATGTGATGATAACTGGAAAATTATCTATTCGTAAAGAAATTTCATGAATAGCTAAAATTTTGAAAAGAATATACGAGTAGAATAATAATATATCAAATAATCCATAGTCAGGGATTAGGACCTACATATATATTTGTGTTATTCACTAACAATCAATTTAGGTTAATTTGTATAAGGTGGTTGAAGACAAATTAAAATGTTCAAGTTAATCTTTATTTGGGAGATGAATCATGAACACATATGTTTTAAATTTTCAGGTAGTTTGTTATTCCCAAACAATGCAACAAGAATTACAGAAGGGGGGTTGAATGAAATTCTGGCTTCCTTTTCTGATTTTAAGAATGTTCTTACTTAATATATAACTGTGTTTGATTTTGCAAGAAGTGCGGAATAAAAGTAAAATAGAAATCAAATTACAAAGCAATAAAACACATGGCTTTAAAACTTTCTGGTGGATTTGAACTTATCCACCAGAGATATATATAAAGATGAGAACTCTGTGATGCTTAAATAGCACACAGCTGCTTACAAGTGAACTAAAAGAATTACAAAGAGATGCTTAACAAATACAGCTTTTTCTATCTCTCTGAAAATAATTCTTACTATCTTAGTTAGTTATTCTACTTGCTACACTTGGTTAATATATCACCAAGTTACATGATAAAAGACAAACAAGTAAAACAAAATTATTCTAGTATATTTTCATGTTGTTTTATTATACTATCCCGCATCTTTGAATATTTTCATATTTGCATGGAAATGGTAATGCTTCTTATTCTCTAAATCCTGCAATTAGGCTGCCACATCCTTTGCAAACACCCGACGCATGTGACTGTGTTGTCACTGTCCACAGCTAGTTTGAATTAGTTCATCTGTCAGGTCTATGTTGGTCATCCGCGGTTTCCTTGTTGATCATCGTCAGGAGTCTTTGTAGATCATCCGTCGGGAGCCTTTCTGCCACTTGACTCTATTTCACTTATACATAATTACAAGACATCTTATATTTACAATTAGTCACCCTATTCTGTATATCCAACTAGTAGTCAACATGACTTAAAGAATCCTACAGAATCTACTCAGCTAATACATTGTTGTTTACATATATGTGCTTCAAGACTCATTATTACATAAGCTACACTCTCGATGGATGTTCAGAGGTCATCTGTCGGGACTATAAAGATCATCCGTCGGGACCTATAATAGAACATCTATCGAGATCTACAAAAACTAAGTTAAATCTACTAAGGTGTTTTGTTTAACTTATCATCAAATTCACAACATATTCCTAACAATCTCTCCAATTTATGTCTACTAGAATTGTAGCCATAAATTAAGAGAAACTTGATAATAACAAAACACCCTAAATGTACAGATTGAATTATGGTAGATAAACTAGTAAGTGCCACAGTTTATTTGAAAATTGAACAAAGTAAAGTGTACAAAGATTCTCACAATCATTTTCAAGGTGCTCCTTTAGTCTAAGCAGATTTGTTCTATCTCTTTGATTGTCTTGATTTCTTCCCAAGCTTTCTGTTGTTTTCTTTTATTTGATTTTGGAGTTGTTCGTGAAATTCAAGTTCTTCAGAATTGTTAGATCCAGCTTTCTTGGATTTCCAATAGAGTCTCATTTCTTGAGATGCTCAATTGATCCTCCAATCTGAAGAATCTCCTAACAACCTTATCATCCTTGAATTCCATCAACCTAGAAGTGTAACACCCCCAAATCCGGGGTCGGGGATCCGGGTTGTCACGAGTTCCATTTCCCTTAACCATAATCAATCTTAATAAACAAATAACTATTGCGTACTGTGACCCCACAATATACACACACACACCACAAGTTATAGTCTCAGAGATGAATACCAAAAATAACACAAGTCATTACACCTCAAAAGGGTTTCTGAATAGATTTACATAATCTTTGCCATTACTACAAAAATATACATAAGTCTGGTACATCAAAAGTTGAAAGCCTAGCCTATTGGTAGTTCCTACCTCAGCTACAGTGGCATCAACGCCTACAGGAAACTGCAGAATGTTTCATATCCGCTCACGAACTGGGAGCTTGGTCATGTTCATTCTTGACTATCTATTGTTGTGTTAGGGCCGAAAACACGCGCTAATAATACACGCAAGTATACGCGTTCGCAAGTAATATAGAATACTTTCTAGTTCGTTCCACAGAGACTCAGACTAATTATGTTCAATTAAGCACAAGTTATTCCTTATGATTATACAGGGCAAGTAAAACGGTTAGAGTTACCACTAATCATGCATACACATACATGATCCTATGCTAGAAAGTTCTAAATCTCAAGATCCACTGTCGTTTCACAAGAGATTAACACCCTATCCTATATGTTCGCGACGCACATAAGACGAATAAGCACAACCAATACTAGATATCATACAATCATCACACACTAAGGTATTAAACAACTAACTAAAGAATTCCATAGCAAATTCGTTACGACCCCATGATCACGATTAACCCATGATAGAACTCATCGTCACCAGGGGTTCATATGAAACATGATAATAACACACGAGAATAACTAAATAAACTACTTATATTAACCAGAGTACATCACAAGAGTAAATAGGTTCAAAGTAAAGAAAACTAGCATCCACTGTTACAACGAAATAAAGAATCACAAGAACTATGCTTCCTCTTCGTTCCGATGTGCTAAAACGGACTTCTTCCTTATCTCCTCGCTCCTCGATTGATACTACGATTCAACATCACGTGAAACGTCTCTGAAAATTACTTATATAGGAGTCCCACAAAACCCAGCTATCTCAGAAGTTGGAAGCTCAACGAATTAGGAGTCTCAAAATCAGTATCTTTTTTTACGCCCCTGAGCGGCCCGCTCAGCAATCCTAAGCGGGCGCTCAGCTTCCTGAGCGGTCGCTCAGCAGAGCTGAGCGGGCGCTCAGGAGAGCTGAGCGGGCGCTCAGACCCCTTCTGGAAATTACTCTGTTTTTGCTCCCGTTCTTTGTTGCATTCTGCTCCTAACTTCGCACTTGCAATGCCAAGCATACACTAAGGCTTATTCTTAACGAAATCTCTCCACAAATGCAAGTAATACCCTGAAATGCACAAATACTAGAAAAAAGCATCAAATACACAAAATACTTGATTTCAAGACATCAATTCAAGCCATTATAAGACGTTCTAAGTGGTATAAAATGCCACTTAACACACCCCCAAAACTTATAAATCGATGCTTGTCCTCAAGCGTCACACACTAAAAAAAAAAACAAAAACATGCATGAATGAAATCTATATGAAATGCAGCGATCCCCCTTACTACGACCAAACCAACCAACTTATGACATCTCAACAAATGCAATTAGGCGAATAAAGATCAATCAAATCATGCGAACTAACATACAGCCAGAAACGTGGTGTGTGCAAATGCTTAACAGATATGCATCGAAACTAGATCAATTATCATAACTCAACTATCCTCAAGGCAATCACAGGATTATACGAAGAATAAATTTCTAGGCACAAAATGATTTATAACACTTCAAGATTACTGGAGCTTATTACGGAATCATGCTATTATTTAACACAACATAATGCTTATTTGACCGTGCAATGAGTGAGGTCCACAAAGACTTATGCAATGGCATCCATTTAGCGAGCGTTAGGTTAGCGGATCCCAGACTATAAAAAGCCTTAGGTCACTAGGCACAAAGTCCCCTAAGAACGTAATAACTCGAATACCAAGAGCCCCACTCGTGATCAATTATGCATTAACTCTTTATTTATTTTTCTTCTTCTTTTTTTTCTTTTTTTAATATTATTTTTTTTCTAAATTTCTGAGCAAGTACGTTTCGTTCCATCTTGCTCAACCCTAGACTACTCGCATAAAAATACGAGCCGGCTACTAGCCATTTGACGCCTAGCCACACTTAGCAATGAATTCAAATTTTTTTACTCCAATTTTTTCTTTTCATGACTTTTATCACTAAGCACCTATTACAAACTCTAAGCATAATCAATAGATTAACCTCAAAAACCATCAAACCATGACAACAATTTAGTCCTTAAGCATTCTCTAAGACTTAGTGAATTACAAGTGTTTCTAGCATGCACGTCAGCCTACAAGACTCAACATCACTCTAACGCTATCACTACACTCGCATCAATATCACAAATCAATTGGTAAAAGCAACACAAAAGGGATCATGGTAAATGCATGAGCTAAATGGCATGATAAATAAAGCTATAAATAAAAAAAGCTATATGGCAAAAATATGCAATTATATGAATTAACTATCATGAATATGCGTACATGACACACACACAAAATATTTATTAACTACCACCCCCAAACTTAAAATCTTCACTATCCCCAGTGAAGGTAGTAGAAAGGAACACAGGGTATACCTACTCGGAGAAATCATCATCACCCTCAGAGGGTGGAGTATCAAGAGGCAGATACGTAGAGTCCTCACCAAAAATGGGCCACTGGATGTCAGCTCCAAGGCCTCTAAAAGTAGTCCCAAGTGCAAGGGTGAGCTCCTAAGCAAACTTACTCTGCGTCTCGTACATGGCATCCATCCTCCTCGACAGCCTCCTATACTGGGCATCAGTCATCCCAGCACCCTCCTGAGCTCTAGAAGAGCCTGCCTCATCATGCCCCGGTCTCACCATGGTAGCACCAGCTGCTGAACGCCCTCCTGGAAGACGATAACCCAGCCCATGCTCCTCGGGCTCTCCACCAGTCCACTCCTGCATCGCATTCAGAGTCCCAGAATCAATAGGAGTGGACGACATCTACAACTGCTCGTGAGAAGGCCACGGAACTCCCACTGCTCGGCAAAGCTTTGTAACTGTAGATGCATAAGGGATGTTCATGTGCTTCGCTCCCCTCAAAAACTTCAGAATTCCTTGGTAGATGAACTCACCAAGGTCCACATAGTACTTCTCATTCAAAATACCCCATAACAACTGTGCTCGCTCAACTGTATCTCATGTGCATGTGAAGTAGGTAGAATATTAGCACAAATAAGGCATTCCATGCACATGCATACCTATTCATCACAATCGCTGGAAAATGACGATACTCGTTAGTCCCAGTCTTGAATGCCCAAACCGTGCCCGACCTACATTGCGTAGCACAAATCAAATCCAAGTCAAATCAGTCTTTCTCATTCCAATTTTCCTCCGTGGCCTTCCTCTGGCGCTGCCCAATCACACGACGAATCGCCTCAGGATGATAATCCACAGTTAGCCCCCGCAACAACAGAAAACCCATTCTTTCAGCTTTCGCGTCACATAGAACTCGCGAACCACGCTCATCGGAACGGCCTCCGGTGACTCACAGAAAGAAAATCCAACCCTTTTCAGCAATCATTGGCAACAACTCACCATCCCTCCCCGATGGTAAGAATCCCCTCTCCTTCAAAATCGGCTCTACCCATAAGCCTAGTATACTCCTCCTCAGCAGCCCTATCAAACAAACGAGGCCTCGCATTAGTACCCCTCGAAGAATCAGTAGTAGGAACAGTGCTGCTGCTATCAATCGTCCTGGATCTCTTGGGTGCCATTGAAACTGAGAAAAAGTGTTTAAGATTTGTTGTTTTGAATATGGGAGAGAGTTTAAGGTTGAAGTGTATGGGGGAGTATAGGAATAGGTTGTATGTATATATAGGGTAAAGATTAGGGTTTTAAAATTTGATTAGGAGTGGGGTTGAGGGTTAAAAACGTGGTTTTATGGGAAAAGGATTTGTGGATAGTGGGTTTGGGTTTGTATTTTTGTATTTTCTGATTTTTTTATGTTTTTATTAGGCTAAAAAAAATTAAGGCAGTCGGGCCTGAGCGGTCGCTCAGCAAAGCTGAGCGAGGAGCGCTCAGGGACCTTTTGGAAAAAAAAAATTCTTGGCCTGGTTTTTCAGATTTTTTTGTGGTTTGGATAGGTTACTAACTTCTAAGGGTTCCTAGTAAATCATGGCTTGCCTCCCAAAAAGCGCTTCTTTTTCGTCATTAGCTTGACGTAGGGTACTTCACTCAAGTTGACAATAAAACGGCACTAACCACTTCCCGGTTTGCCGTGTCCCCATAGTAATGCTTCAAACGCTGACCATTAACCTTGAATGCTTGGCCCGGATCATTCTCAAAAATCTCCACCGCTCCATGTGGAAACACAGTTTTGACAATAAAAGGTCCAGACCACCTTGATTTCAACTTTCCCGGAAAAAGTCGGAGACGAGAGTTGAATGAGAACTTGCGCCCCGCACACGAATGACTTAGGATATAGCTTCCTGTCGTGCCACCTTTTCACTTTTCCTTGTACATTTTGTTGTTCTCGTACGCTTGGAGTCGAAATTCATCAAGTTCATTTAACTGAAGCATTCGCTTCTTTCCAGCTGCATCTAGATCAAGGTTCAACTTCTTCAACGCCCAATAGGCCTTATGCTCAAGCTCCGCAGGTAAATGACATCCCTTACCATAAACAAGTTGAAATGGGGACATCCCAAGTGGAGTCTTGTATGTGTTCTGTAAGCCCAAACAGCTTCATCGAGCTTTAAAGACCAATCCTTCCTTGACGGACAAACAACTTTCTCTAGAATGCGCTTGATCTCTCTATTAGACACTTCTGCTTGACCATTCGTTTGCGGATGATAGGCAGTAGCACACGATGATTCACATTGTAGCTGCATCATAGAAGTGAACTTACGGTTGCAGAAATGCGACCCCTCATCACTTATGATTACTCGTGGCATTCCAAACCTTGTGAAAATCTGCTTATGAAGAAAATTCAACACTACCTTTGCATCATTCGTCGTAGAGCCTTGACTTCTACCCATTTTGAGACATAATCGACTGCCAACAAGATGTACTGATTATTGCAGGATGAGACAAATGGTCCCATGAAATCGATTCCCCAAACATCAAAGACCTCGACTTCAAGCATCACATTTAACGGCATCTCATCCTTCCTCGTAAGATTCCCCACTCTTTGGCAACGATCACACCTTAAAATGAACTGATGAGCATCCTTAAACAAAGTAGGCCAGAAAAAACCTGCTTGCAGAATACGAGCTGCCGTCTTCTCACCACCATAATGTCCACCATAAACTGTGGAGTGGCAGTCTCGTAATATCCCCTCTCTCACAGAATGGATACATCTCCTGATGATCTGGTCAGCTCCTTGTCTAAACAAATACGGTTCATCCCACATATACCACTTCACCTCATAGAAACTTCTTCTTTTGAGCTGTATTCATATTAGGAGGCATTATATTGCTGACAAGATAGTTCACAATATCTGCGAACCATGGCTCTTCCTCCTGAACTGCGAACAACTGCTCATCCGAAAAGATTCGTTGATCAATGTCTTATCATGTGAAGTAGAATCGGGATTCTCCAATCTAGAGAGATGGTCAGCTACTTGATTCTCAGTACCTTTTCGATCCTTGATCTCTAACTCAAATTCCTGTAGCAAGAGCACCCAACGAATAAGTCTAGGCTTCGAATCCTTCTTGGAAACCAAATAGCGAATGGCCGCATGATCAGTGAACACTGTCACCTTTGTCCAAGCAAATAAGATCAAAATTTTTGAAACCAAAGACTATAGCCAAGAGCTCCTTCTCAGTAGTGGTGTAGTTCATTTGAGCTCCATTTAAAGTCTTACTAGCATAGTAGACCACATGAAAGAGATTATTCTTGCGCTGCCCAAGAACTGCGCCCACCGCATAATCACTCGCATCACACATCATCTCAAAAGGCTCTGTCCAATCAGGTGCGTAATAACTGGTGCATTATCAAACTCTTCTTGAGAGTCTCGAATGCCGTCAAGCATTCATCATCGAATTTGAAAGGCACATCCTTCTCGAGCAAGTTGCACAACGACTTAGATATCTTCGAGAAGTCCTTGATGAAACGCCATAAAAACCCGCATGACCAAGAAAACTACGGATTCCTTTCACAGAAATAGGTGGTGGAAGATTTTCAATGACTCCCACCTTGGCTTTTCCACCTCAAGACCCTTGCTAGAGACCTTATGCCCAAGAATAATGCCTTCACGCACCATAAAGTGACATTTTTCCCAATTGAGCACCAAATTAGTTTCCACACACCTTTTGAGCACCGCACGAAGATTGTTCAAACATTCATCATACGAATGTCCAAAGACGAGAAGTCGTCCATGAACACTCGACATTATTTCCAATCATATCAGAGAATATAGCCATCATACATCTCTGAAAAGTGGCAGGTGCGCACATAAGCCAAACGAAACTCTGCGAAAAGCAAACGTGCCAAATGGACAAGTGAAGGTAGTCTTTTCTTGATCCTCTGGTGCAATAATATCTGATTATACCCGAATAGCCATCCAGAAGACAATAATACTCATGACCGGCCAACCTTCAAGCATCTGATCAATAAATGGAAGAGGGAAGTGATCCTTCCTCGTGGCCTTGTTCAACTTTCTGTAGTCCATGCATACCCTCCATCCTGTGACTGTTGAGTGGGGATGAGCTCGTTCTTTCATTTGCTACCACAATAATACCTCCTTTCTTAGGTACACATTGCACGGCTCACCCAAGAACTGTCAGAAATAGGATTATGATTCCTGCATCCAGCCACTTCAAATTTCTTTCTTCACCACTTCTTTCATGATAGGATTAAGTCTTCATGTTGCTCAACCGTCGGCTTACTACCTTCCTCTAGCAAATTTTATGCATGCAATACGAAGGGTGATCCCTTTTGTCTGCTATAGTCCATCCGATAGCCGATTTGAATTCTCTCAAGATCCTAAGAGCTTGTCCTCCTCACTACCTGAAAGGTCAGATGCAATAATAACAGGTAAAGTAGATGCATCACCTAAAAAAGCATACCTCAAGTGTTCAGGAATGGTTTAAGCTCCAAAGTAGGTGCTTCCTCAATAGATGGTTTGAGCTTTCCTTCAGCATTTTGAGGTCAGAAGTACCAAGAGATTCAAATGGCATGTCTAGCTTTTGCCTCCAAGAAGCATTTAGATATTGTAGTTGCTCATTTCCATCCTCATCATCACTGTCAAAGTCCCCCACTAAGGCTTTCTCTAATGCATCAGACATTAGCATATGATCAAGTTCTGAAGTTACCGTAGAATCAATCAAATCCACCTTTAAGCACTCCTCGTCTTTGTAGGGAATTTCATCGCTTTGAACATTGAATGTCACATCCTGATCCTGCACCCTCATAGTAAGTTCTCCTTTCTGCACATCTATCAAGGTACGCCTGTAGCCAAGAAAGGTCTCCCCAAGATTATGGGAATCTTCTTATCTTCCTCGAAATCCAGAATAACAAAGTCTGCAGGAAAGAAGCGCTCCACCTTTACTAGCACATCCTCCACTATGCCTCGTGGGTATGTAATAGAACGATCAGCCAATTGTAGAGACATGTAGGTGGGCTTTGGATCAGGCAAATTCAACTTTTTGAAGATAGAAAACGGTATCAGATTGATGCTAGCTCCCAAATCGCACAGGCACTTGTCAAAAGCAACTTGCCAATGTGCAAGGAATGGTGAGGCTACCTGGATCTTTAAGCTTTGGAGGTAATTTTGTTGCAGTACGACACTGCACTCTTCCGTTAGAGCAATGGTCTCAAGGTATCCAGTTTCACCTTCCGTGAAACAACACTCTTCATGAATTTTGCATAACTAGGCATTTGCTCCAAGCCTCAGCGAAAGGTATGTTGATGTGAAGTTTCTTGAACACCTCCAGAAACTTACCGAACTGCTTATCCAGTTTTTTTGTTACAATCTTTTAGGGAAAGGTGGTGGAGGATAGAGCTGTTTCTCCCCTGTATTACCCTCAGGAAGAGTGTGTTCAACAGTAGTAATATTGACAACCCTAAGATTAAGTTGTTTGATAATCAGTATTTGTATTCTGTAGTTGTATTCCTTGAATCTGTAAAAACATTTTGTAGTTAGACTGGCGGATTTTTCTATGCACAGTTTCAAGCTAAGGAATAAACTCTAAAAGAAGATCAAGTCTTGATCATGTCTCAGAAAAAAGATGTAGAAGCTTGGAGCTGAATCATGTTGTTCTATGAAAAATGTTCTAAGTCAAGATATCGACAAGTCACATGTCAAGTTACATCGAGAAGTCATTCGGAAGTCCAAAATGACTTGTAGAGAATTCCCAAGAGATAACTAAATGTCATTTCTGCATGTAGAGATCTCATATATCGACAAGTCAAATGAAGATGTAGAGAAATGAAGATATTGACAAGTCAATACCTCATATAGAGATCTTAGAGATATCGACAAGTCAAAATATGTATATAGAGATCTCAGAGATATCGACAAGTCATTTCTACATATAGAGATCTCAGAGATATCGACAAGTTAAATTCCTCATGTAAAGAACTCAAGATGTCGACAAATCAAAAAGCCTATACATAGAACTAGAGATGTCGATAAATCATTCTCCATGCAGAGAACTAGAGACCTCGATAAGTCATTTACATATATCGAGAACTTGAGATATGAATAAGTCATTATAATTATTGATATGTCACTTCTCTACATAACAAATGGAGATCTCGACATACTATCTCAAATTCAGAATACCGATAAGTTTGAGATTCAAGATTATCAGTCAAGAAATAATTCATTCACTGAATTGAAATCACTGAATTAAAAAGTCTACAAAAACAGTTTGAAGAATACAAGATCAAGAGCCAAGATTCACTGGACAAAGGATGGTCACAAACCTGTAAGATTCTGCATAGATTTTCTAACACAAGAAAAGGAAATAGACAAGGTTGCTTTAGAAATTTGTTTAGTACATTTTAGTGCAAGTTTTATAAACCCGTATTGCTAGTCTATAAAGCATGCACGGATCCTTAGTCTAGAAGTAACAAACATATCTAGAAAATCTTGAATTATCTCAAAAAAGAAGTTGAGTTTTTATTATTCAAGAAAATAGATTTGTAATAAGACAAACTTAATTAATACAATTAAGTGAGTTTTTGATAGTGTGTCTTGTGTGTTTTACTGTCAAGCATTTTATCTCTACAATCTTAAACTACTTTGTTCACCAGTAATTCAAACAAGTTTAAAAACTAAATATAATTTAAAAAACATATTCACCTGCCTACGTGTAACATTTCTTTTCATTTAATATCTAACAGTAATATTATCCAAACACCTAAATATCTTATAACTTGTAATTTACTTATCACTTTATGTGATACTTATTTACTTTAAATCGTAAATTATTTTATTTAAGATACCCCAAAAGGGCTTTGTTATAAAAAAAAACATGTATTTATTTATTGCGTGTATTTAATGTTAGGGTTTGATAAGCTTCGAGCTTTAATGGTTGTGCTTGTGTTTTGTGGCTTGAATCTACCCTCACAAAATGCCTACGTACCTCGGCGTATGCCTAGGATCAAGCCAAAACGTAGTTCTTGGTGATGCATGCCCTCGGGGCTATAGCAGCGAGAGCTCACCAAGGATGTAGTGACTTTCATGTCCTCCCAAGACTCAGTCTAAAACGTCGTTCCAGGTAATGGCCTCGTGGCTTGTAGGATGCCTTCTCGGCTTTGTAACGTGTGGAGCTCTTGTCCAAAACATTTTGCTGAAATTGAAGGGTAAGACCCTTCATATAGACGTTGAGAGTCTGAGAATTCGGGTAGAATTGGGAGACTTGATGGGCAAGTCTCCACCTCAGATTGGACTTTGGAGTCTTAGAAAGCAGGAATTAGTTTTCTTCTGAATTTGGGTTACTTGGAGGCTACTTCTTATAGAAGTAGTTACTTATTTGAACACATTTATTGGGCTGCTTAATTAGCCCCTTTATTAATTACGAATTTGATAAATAGTTAGGGTTTTAGGCCTCATTAATTGGGCATTCCCCTTTGACCAAATCAGGTCTAATTATTACGATATTAACTCCGCAATTAGGGTTATTTTTATTCCCTATCATTTTCCCCCCAACTTCTGGGAAACACACTCGACGTTTCGTAGAAGTTAGGTTATCTCTTACCCTATCCGGGTTATCGTGTTTAGCGTAAAGTGTGGAGCGACCTACACATTTACAACGATTTGTCTTATCCGAGACTTCATGATATTTTCTGGAATTTTCATAATTTTTGATACTCATTTTCTTACCTTATTCCTAATTTTAGGAATTCTGTGGTATCTTCACTTAATTTTCGGAAATTATCTTGTACTTACATGTATCTTTCTAAATTTTCAGGAATTTTTCCATACCTCCTGTTTTTTTATAATTTTTCCTAATATTTTAGGAATTTTTCCGTACCTCCAGGTATTTTTTATAATTTTCCCTAATATTTTAGGAATTTTTCTATACCTCCGGATATTTTTCATATTTTTTCCCAATATTTTAGGAATTTTTCCGTACCTTCGGGTATTTTTCATATTTTCCTAATATTTTAGGAATTATTCTGCACCTCTGGGTATTTTTCCTAATATTTTAGGAATTTTTCCGTACCTCCGGGTATTTTTCATATTTTTCCTAATATTTTAGGAATTATTCCGGACCTCTGGGTATTTTTCCTAGTATTTTAGGAATTTTTCCGTACCTCCGAGTATTTTTTGTATTAGTTTCCTAATATTTTAAGAATTTTCCCGTACCTCCAGGTTTTTTTTATAATTTTCCCTAATATTTTAGGAATTTTTATATACCTCCGGGTATTTTTCCTAATTAAATATGTCAACTTTTAATCTCCAGGAACCATCGTGTAAAGTTCGCAAAACTAGGGGTACTAAGTGGCAATTTGCCACCTTTCCCCCCAAATCGACCACACCTCTGGTCGAACTCCAGAGGCTTTGTCCCTCCCGGTCGATTGGAATTCGACCAGGGTATATGCATTTTATATACATTTTTTCTTCTTCTTTTTTTTTTTTTCTTTTTTTTTTTTCTTTCTTATTTTTTTTT
>NW_027421671.1:0-147869 GCF_009905375.1 Apium graveolens
ACAGGTAAATTAATTCTACTACGTCTCCCCAGACTTGGAAAAAGAATAACATTCATTGGAAAGGGAAAACATGGTTTAATGCGCACAAGAAACAAGTAAAAGTGGACTGTTCAAGTACGAATACCATTAACCCTAACCATAGTGACTATTAATCTTCCACTTCAACATATTCTAGTTTGAACCAAGACTGTTATCAAATTTTATCCACAGATAAGTCAAGTAAAGAATTTAGACTGTAATATCAGAACTTAGACTTATATCAGAACTTAACAGTCATCAGAACATAATTTCTTAACTCGAAAAAGGAATGCTTATCTGAGTAAATCCTCATACAAGTTCTGAGTTATACTCTTCAGAAC
This sequence comes from Apium graveolens, assembly GCF_009905375.1. Taxonomy (NCBI): domain Eukaryota; kingdom Viridiplantae; phylum Streptophyta; class Magnoliopsida; order Apiales; family Apiaceae; genus Apium; species Apium graveolens. Next base: position 360 of record NW_027421671.1, read on the forward strand.
TTAATCTTCAGAATATGCAACAGAACTTGTCCTCAGAATTAGTGCAAAATGACACAATGACTGTTTATCTAAAACAACATAGACCACCACAGTAATTTTCATCATTCAGATGGAGTGATTAGTGTGTGCATCAAGCTAAATAGCAGACAAAGAGTAATCTCTGATTCACTTCAGTACATCTTAGAAATAAGGCATAACTAAAATTTTGCTAAAGAGCTGTCATTATCCTGAAACCTACTGATGAATGAGTTCATGTTTGAGTCCACCTCAACTGTTTTGTGCTAATTTTATGCATCTTTTTAAATTCTATTTTACAGTGGCTTCTCAGTGTAAGTGAGTCACGACTGCTTATCAGAATTTATGCTATTATCAGAGTATTTCTCCAGTAATCATAGAGTGTGAAAAGTCACCAAAAAAATATTTTGCTTTTCTAATGCATATTTACTTAATACCAGCAATGCACTTGGGTCGTCCCTTCCACATTTTTACTCTAGATCTCAAAGGAGTACATGATTTTATTCTTTGATCCTTTTGCTTTTTCTTTTGATAAGTGAGGTTTATCAGCACTTAATACATTCAGCAGTTTACTAGTATCAGAACTTAACAGATGAGTAGCATTATTCTAATTTGTGACTTAGTAAAAGATAAACAAAGTAAACTCAACTAAGCTCAATTATCAGAATTTGCTTGTGTCATAAGATTTCCACAGAAATAATTACTTCTTACATGGGATCATTTATTTATTGAAGACTACTAGGTCAGTATCTAGCACAGTTATCCTCATAGGATTTAATAGTTACTTAAACAGACATATCACTTATAAGAGTCTAGAAACATATATCAGACAACAATCAGTACTTAAACGCATATTTCAATTAATCACAGAATACACAAAGAGATTACATTCTGTAAATACTGATCATAAAGTCTGATGCATCAGAACAAAACTAGGCAGATTTAGAAAAAGAACCTGAAACCATTCCAAGTTCATTTACCAATCTTGTAAAAGTGGCTTCACACAGTGGTTTTGTGAAGATATCTGCTAGTTGTTGATCTGTTGGAACAAAGTGCAATTCCACTGTACCTTTATCCACATGTTCCCTTATGAAGTGGTACCTGATGCTGATGTGCTTTGTCATAGAGTGTTGAACTGGATTACCTGTCATAGAAATAGCACTTTGATTATCACAGTAAATAGGGATTTTGAAATATGTTAACCCATAATCCAGTAACAGATTCTTCATCCAAAGAATCTGTGCACAACAGCTTCCTGCAGCATTATACTCTGCTTCTGCAGTTGATGTGGATATTGACTTTTGTTTCTTGCTGAATCAAGAAACCAATCTGCCTCCAAGGAATTGGCAGCTTCCACTTGTGCTTTTCCTGTCAATTTTGCACCCTGCAAAATCTGCATCTGAGTAACCTATTAGCTTAAAGTCTGATTCTCTAGGATACCATAATCCCATATCAGCTGTACCCTTAAGATACTTGAAAATTCTTTTTACAGCTGTTAAGTGAGGTTCTCTTGGATCTGCTTGAAATCTTGCACAAAGACAGGTAGCATACATGATATCAGGTCTACTAGCAGTTAGATAGAGTAGAGAGCCAATCATACCTCTGTAATCAGTAATATCTACTGATTTACCAGTATCCTTATCCAGTTTTGTTGCAGTGGCCATGGGAGTGGATGCACTTAAACAATCTTGCATTCCAAATTTCTTCAGCAAGTTTCTGGTGTACTTAGTTTGACAAATAAAAGTGCCTTCTTCATTCTGCTTGAATTGAAGGCCCAGAAAATAGCTAAGTTCCCCCATCATACTCATCTGATATCTTGACTGCATCAGTTTGGCAAAATTCTTGCAAAGTCTGTCATTTGTAGACCCAAAAATGATATCATCAACATAAATCTGGACCAGAAGTAAGTCCTTTCCATGGTTGAGATAGAACAGTGTTTTGTCTATTGTTCCTCTGTTGAATCCACTTTCCAGAAGAAACTGAGCTAAAGTCTCATACCATGCTCTAGGAGCTTGCTTAAGTCCATAAAGTGCTTTATCAAGCCTGTAGACATAATCTGGATGTTTGGAATCTACAAAGCCTGGAGGTTGTTCAACATATACTTCCTCCTCCAATTCTCCATTGAGAAAAGCACTTTTCACATCCATTTGAAAGACAGTAAACTTTTTATGAGCAGCATAAGCCAAAAATATCCTTATGGCTTCTAACCTAGCAATTGGTGCAAATGTTTCATCATAATCAATTCCCTCCTGTTAAGAATATCCTTTTGCAACCATCTTTGCCTTATTCCTTGTAATTATGCCATCACTATCAGTTTTGTTTCTGAATACCCACTTTGTACCAACAACAGATCTATTCTTTGGTCTTGGCACTAGGGTCCAGACTTTGTTTCTTTCAAATTCATTTAACTCTTCCTGCATTGCTTGCACCCAATCAGCATCTTGAAGAGCTTCTTCCACTTTCTTTGGCTCAGTCTGAGAGAAAAAGAATTGTAAAGACATTCATTTGAAGTACCTGTTCTAGTTCTGACACCTGCATCAGGATTTCCAATTATCAAATCAGGTGTATGTGATTTTGTCCACTTCCTTGCAGATGGAAGGTTTTCTCTAGAACTGGATGCTCCCCCATGATCCATGTTGTCTTCAATTTCATTTTCTGATGCTCCCCCTGAAACTATGCTCTTTGAGTTGGATTCTTCAGAATTTAGATTTTCAGCACTATCAGAACTTGGCTTATCAGAACTTGACGAATAAGAACTTGATGAGCCAGATGTATGTTCTGATGTTTCTTGAGATGTGGTAAGATCTTGAGTATGGTCCCCCTACATAGGTGCATTTTCCTTTGACGTAGTCACCACAGTTTCAATAACATCAGAGTTTAATCCATCAGAGTTTACAGTATCAGGACTTAGACTGTCAGGATTTTCAGTATCAGAATTTGAGTCTTCATTTTCAAATCTCAGCTGATCATGGTCAATGAAATCTTCAAGACCAGTAATCTTCTTGTCATCAAAAGAGACATTGATAGATTCCATGACCACTTTTGTTCTCAAATTATAGACTCTGAAGGCTTTTGTGGAAAGTGGATATCCAACAAAGATTCCTTCATCAGCTTTTAGATCAAACTTGGATAGCTGTTCAGGATGAGTCTTGAGAACAAAATACTTGCATCCAAATACATGAAAGTACTTCAGATTTGGCTTATTTTTCTTCACCATCTCATATGGTGTTTTCCATGCTTGTTAATGAGTGTTGCATTTTGAGTAAAACAAGCAGTCTGCACAGCTTCAGCCCAGAAATAGGTTGGAAGCTTTGCTTCTTCAAGCATTGTACGTGCAGCTTCAATGAGAGTTCTATTCTTCCTTTCAACAACTCCATTTTGCTGTGGAGTTCCACGAGCAGAAAATTCCTGCTTTATTCCATGGTTTTTGCAGAACTCTTCCATTATCAAATTCTTGAACTCAGTGCCATTATCACTCCTTAAGATTTTCACAGAATCTTTGACCAATTTATCCAGATGTTTGACATGATCAATCAAGATAGATGCAGTTTCACTTTTTGTGTGCAAGAAATACACCCATGTGTATCTGGTGAACTCATCCACTATGACCAACACATATTTCTTCTTTGCAATAGACATGACATTCACTGGACCAAATAGATCAACATGTTGTAGATGATAAGGCTCAAGAATTGATGATTCAGTTTTGCTCTTAAATGAAGATTTTCTTTGTTTGGCTTTCTGACAAGAATCACAAAGGCCATCAGGAGCAAATACTGACTTTGGCAGTCCTCTCACAAGATCTTTCTTGACCAGTTCATTTATATTATTGAAATTTAAATGAGAGAGTTTCTTGTGCCAATTCCAGCTTTCTTCAATTGATGCTCTACTCATCGGACAAATTGCAGAACCATTAGTACTTGTTGAAAGCTTAGCTTCATAAATGTTACCACGCCTGTATCCTTTCAGAACAACTTTGCCTTTAGATTTACTCACAATTTCACAGTGTTCTTCAAAGAAATCAACATGATAACCTCTGTCACAAATCTGACTTATACTCAGCAGATTGTGTTTAAGTCCTGAGACCAAAGCTACTTCTTTAATTATGACATTCCCAAGATTGATATTGCCATATCCCAATGTTTTTCCAATGTTGCCATCTCCATAAGAAACACTTGGGCCAACTTTCTCCACAAAGTCTGATAGCAGGGCCTTATTTCCAGTCATATGTCCTGAACATCCACTGTCCAGAACTAGAGTATTTTTCCTGTTGCCCTGCAATCACAAAGACCACTAATTATTAGTTTTAAGGACCCAGACTTTCTTGGATCCTTTGGTCTTATTAAGTTTGTTAACATTTGCAGCGGATTTAGCATCAGAGTTTATGTTAACATTTTTCTTATCAGAACTTACACTATCAGACTTTGAATCAGAATTTACACTAGAAGGAACAATGGAAACTTTCTTCAAAGAAGGTTTTATTTGATAATAATCATAGTACAAACTATGATATTCCTTACAAGTATAAATGGAATGCCATAAACTACCACAATGAAAACAAGGATTTTGTGGTTTGTATCTAACAGACTGACTCTTAACTCCTGATTTTGAAGGTAAGGAGTTAATATTCTTATTCTTCCTGCAAAAAGAAGCCAGATGGTTAGAACTTCCACAGTTATGACATGTTTTCCTAGGAGCATCAGGAACAGGTTTATAATCATTGATTTTATTCACACCTTCCTTTCCATTCCTATTTTTCCTAGGTGATTTTACCTTGTTTGCATTCTTAACATCTTTCAGCTTATGCTTAAGCTGCTTCTTTGTCATTAAGCCTATGTTTACTTCAGCTATTTTTTCCTGTATTAGTTTGTCAGAAGTTAATTCCTCTTTAACTTCCGATTCCTCATTTTCAGACTTTACAGTTACAAACTTAACAGGTTTTAACTTTGGCTTTTGCTTAACAACAGGCTTAATTTCTTCAGTTCCTTTATCATTCTTATCTTCTCCATAACCTAAGCCCTCTTTCCAGTTTCCACTACTTAGCAAATTTTGAGTTGTTTTGCCAGAGTTAGTCCAAGTCCTGATAATCTCTCTTTCCTTTTCTAACTCAGTTTTTAGAGATTCATTCATTTTTAGCACTTCATCCCTAACATAAAAAGCATCATCTCTATCCTTCTGAGTTTGATGGAACATGACTAACTCTTTTTCTAAGAAATCATTTCTTTTCTTAAAAGCAAGATTTTCAGAAGTTAATCTTTCACATGTTAAAGTTTGATCTCTATAACTAACAAACATGGTTTTAAGATATCTTCTCAACTCATTAATATCATCAGTATGAAAAGCATAAGTAGTCTGAGGTACCTTTGTTTCAGCAGCTTCAGAACTGCTCTCAGCACTTTCTTTATCAGCATTTGCCATCAATGCATAGTTCTCCTCACTTTCAGAGTCTGAGGTGTCTGTCCATCTTTTCTGCTTTGTGACAAGAGCCTTGCCCTTGTCACCCTTTACCTTCTTGCAATCAGGAGATATGTGGCCTTTCTCACCACAGTTATAGCATTTAACATTGGTATAATCTCCTCTGTCAGACTTTCCTCCTCTGCCTTCAGATCTTCTGAAATTCTTCTTATCAGAACTTATGTCTTTCCTGGAAAACTTCTTTCCCTTCTTGAACTTTCTGTATGCAATCTTTGTGATTCCTTTCACCATAAGAGCACACAACTTCATCATCTCCTCATCAGCATCAGTCTCAGGCAAGCTTTCAGAATCTGAGTCATCATCACTTTCAGAACTTGATGACTCAGTATCAGACTTTATGAAAAGAGCTTTACCCTTGTCTTTCCTTGAGGAAGCTGCTTTGGGGGATTCTTCTTCAGCCTTAAGAGCAACTGTCCTTGACTTTTCTCCTTTCCTCTTGCTTCTTTGTTCCATCTCAAGTTCATGAGTCTTAAGCATTCCATAGATTTCATCAAGAGTTGTTTCATCAAGATTGTAGTTGTCTCTTATTGTCGTTGCCTTCAAATCCCATCATTCAAGAAGAGCTAACAGGAATTTAAGGTTTGAATCTTCAAGATCATACTCTTTATCTACTAATGACAAATCATTCAAAAGTTTGATAAATCTATCATATAAATCATTCAATGACTCATTAGCCTTTGAGTCAAAGTGTTCATACCCTTGAGTGAGTATTGTCTTCCTGTTCTTCTTAATTGTGTCAGTTCCCTGACACCTTGTTTCCAGAGCATCCCATATCTCCTTAGCAGTCTTGCAGTTGATTACCCTGTTTGACATTACATTATCAATGGCACTATGCAGTAAGTGTCGTACCTTAGCATCCTTAGCAATTGATGCTATATCTTTAGCAGTATAATCACTCTTCTCCTTTGGTACGGTCTTTGCTGCTTCACCTGCAACTGCAACAGCGAGCTTGGTTGGTTTGTAAGGCCCTTCCTTGATTCTATCAAGGTATTCTGGATCTGTTGCTTCCAGGAACATGGTCATCCTTACCTTCCATATGGGATATTCAGATGATCTCAGTATGGGGACTCTGATAGTCTCATACCGACTTTGAATTTATGTCTTTGGAGGTTCTTCAGTTTTGGTAGGCTTAGTTGGAGTTTCTGTGTAAGACATGATTGTGTTTGGATCTTTAACTGTATGTGTGTTAACAGATTGGCTCTGATACCACTTGTTTGGTCACACACACTGTAGAGGGGGTGAATACAGTGTATAATACAATCAAATCGAACTTTAATATCTTAAGTAACAGAAAACAAACTTTATTGAAATAATAAACTCTGTTACAATATGGAACTGTTACCTCTCAGTGATGAACAAATATCACGAGAGATGCTAGGGTTACAAATGAATAATCTTCTTGAATATGATAACACTTATAGTGTAAATCCTATGTCTGTGTTTATATACTACACAGTTACAAGATAATCGCTAATTGATATGGAATATAATTCTGCTTCCTAAAATATATCAATCAGATATCTTTTCTTCCAAGTATTCCATTCTTCACGGAACTCCTTCTTCATGCATATCTCTTCTTATGTTTATCTCGATCTTCTTTCCTTTAATCAGCTACTGTCCCTATCTGAACTTCTTTCAGCACTTAAGTTCTGATATCTAACTTCTGATGATTATCTCCTGATAATATAAGTACTGATACCCTTAAGTCCTGACTTCCAGTATAAGTACTGATTAATGGTTAAGTACTGATTTGTCCTGTTAAGTAAGATCTGAAATCTAAACATAAATCATATTAGCCATGACATTATCAAATATATCTAACAACATGTTCTAGCTCTTCATAATACTTCAGTGGTATATCATTCTGCCTAATATGGTAAACCCTTCCATCTGTCATAAAGTATAACAAGATGTGTTCTTTCAAGAATGTGTGGTAAACCATCTGTACAGATTCAAGTTGATTCAATATCTCAGGAGTTGCTCCAACACCTGGTTCACTCAAGGAAGTTGGATCATTGGTAGTATTCCTTACTCTTTTCTCTTTTGAACTACCCAACCCAGATTTGTCTCTCGCTTCCTTTCCTGTAACAACCCTTGCTTCAAAACCACTTGTTGCAGTCTTCAAAGGTTGAGTCTGTTTGGCTTTAGTGAATCCTGGTAGGGGACTTGTAGTAGGTTTAACATGAGCAATGTTAGAGGTTAATTTACCTTTCAATTCATCTTCTGATATCAAGCCAACTTGAGCTATGTTAGAGGTTGCTTGCTTCAGTGTCATATCAGAACTTACTAAATCTTGACTTTGAACAACTTGAACCATGTCAGAGGTTGTCCTTGAAATCTTCCTTGAAGTTAGAGTAAGATTAGCATCTTTAACAGATATTTCTTCATCCATAGGAGGCACATAAACCTTTTACAGGTTCACCAACTTTTTCTTTGCCCTTGGACCTTAGATCTATCTGCAATTGTGATTTGGCCTTGGTTGCCACAGGATTTGTCCTTTCTTTTATCACAATGTCTTTAGCCGTAGGAAGTTTCTTTTCAACAACAGAAGCTTCAGATTTGGAGTTGACTTTTTCTAACTTAAGTCTAGCTTCTTCTTCCTTTAGACTCTCAAAGTCCATTCCTGGATTTTCTTTCAGAAATAACTGTCTTGATATTTCTTCATCAAGTTCCAAAAGTTCATCAGAACTTATCCTTTTACCAGTATCAGAAGTTATTCTTCTCCCAGTATCAGAACTTGTTCTTTGACTTGTAGTTCCAGTTCTTCTTGATGAGAGACCTCCACCTTGACCATGACCTCCACCCATTCCAGAGTTTCCCAGGTCATTACCATCATCCTTTCCCTTCAGTATTGTCTTAACAGATTTGCATTTGGACTTAATTACCTTCTCCCCCTTTTTGGCATCAGCAGGTAAAAGAAGAGAGAGAAGTAATTCCACTGAGGATTGGATCTCATTGAGTTGAGACTGCTGAGAAGCTTGATTCTTAAGAATATCATCAAGCTGAACCTGTTGCTTCTCTTGATTTTTCTCAATGTTGGCAATTCTATCAAAGTTAGGCTGGAAAAATCTTTTCTTGTCTAGTTTGACAACTGTATTGCTGATTTAAGGATTCTTGAATCTTGTCCACCTTGGCCTGAGTTTCATATTGTTGACCTTGAAGGTGCCTTGTACTAAGTGCAGTAACTCTTAGCTGTATCTTGAAATCATCATTGACTAACATATCATCAGCTTTTGCCACGTGATCAGCAAGAATCTTTTCAGAAGGAACAAAACTAACCGAGTTCCATTCTTTAGTCCAATCCTGACCTCTAGGAATTTCACTCCAAGGTACTGGTGCATCTCCTCTAACAAACTTTTTAACTAGTTCAGCTTTTGAAGGAGCTTGTAGAGGTGCATGTCCAGAGGGACCAGCTGCATCAGCATATATATTTGTAGCAGCATCAACATTTGCAGCATCAAAACTTACAGAGGCAACATCTTCAGCATCCTCTGATAAAAGAACAGTATGAGAGGCTATGGAGGCTTCAACATCATCCTCTAAGAGCTGATCTCCAACTAAGTTCTGATCAACAGCCATATTCTGATGCTCACCTAAAATCTGATCTTCAGTATCTAGATGCAGAGAAGGTGTTGTAGGCAATTCTGGATCAACATCAGGAAGTGGTGTTGTTTGTGGAGTGATTGTAGCTGGTGGAGCTTCCATATACAGAACCTCAGGAAAGACCAAGTTATCAAGTTCAATTTCAGCACTTGGCCCCTGATGATCAGCATGTACTGGAGATACTGGAGGTGTGGGAATGTGAGTAGTTGTTGGCTCATGTAGTAGAGAGTGATGAGTTGCATGAAGGTCTGGATCAGCACTAGGAGAATTATGAGCTTCAACAGGGTCTTGTGAGATTAGAGATTCCTGACCCCCTTCCTTAGCTGCTGCTTCCATTCCTTTACCAGAATCTTTAGGCCTTTTTGCCAATGTTTTGAATCTTTTAGATTTTGAGGAGTCTATAGGAGCTGTATCATCAGAATTACGCTTTCTAAGTCTTTTTAGGGACCTAGAACTCCCAATATCAACATCCTTCTGAGAAGAGAATTTCTCAGCTTCTATAACAACAGGTTCTGATACTGGAACCTGTTCCTCAGCATCAGATTCATCTCGCAGAATGAATCTCCTTCTCTTCTGTTTTGTCTGAGGTACTTTCTTAGTCCTCTTAGGTTTAGAAGATGAAGGCTGCACAGTAGGTTCTGAAGTTTGAGGTGGAGAAGTTGAAGCGGTAGGTGCTGATGGATGAGGTGCAGATGGTTAGACATCATGATATAGTGTAGTGTATTTAACAGGATCATAGGTTATCAAGGCTTGTTTGACAGATAAAGGAATTAAGAGGGGTATTAACACAACCTTCTTATTATCACTAGATAATAAGTCAGTAAAAGCTATTTTAACTATTTTGAATGATGAAATTAATTCATCAGCATTTTGGGGCTTATTATCACAACATAAACTATAGATAAGCTGACGGAATCTAGCAAAATAAACATTAGATCTATCTTCATTCATTCTGTCCCCAATAAAACCTAAGACAACACTTGCATAGTCAAAATCAGTTTGATTTATGAGAGCATACCTGATTTGTTGGATGAATATGGGAATTGCATCGAAATTGGAACATTTGTTTTCAAAATCCTTGGTTATGCAATCAAAGAAGAAACTCCATTCCCTCCTTATGAAAGATCTCTTCAACTGGCCCAGCTTTGCCAATGTCCTCTCATAGCCCATACTAGCCATCATGTTTTGAAGAACTGGATCTTCAACAGTAGAATAGACACAGTTCTGAGGTAGCTGCAATGCTTGTCGAACCGTAGACAATGTCATAACATACTTATCATCCCCTGATGAAAATATAATACTTGGGGACCCTTGAGCACCACCATCATCATATACTCTGCTTCTCCAGAACTCCAGTACTTGAGTACCAGAGACTGCTTCAGGTTCGGTCAGAGCATACCCAATATCAGAACTAGCAAGAAAGTCCTGAATGAAATGAAGTTCGGATGGGGCTTCTGACTTGCTAAGAATTGCCGAGAAGTTATTAGGAACAAACTTAGCTCCATCAAAAATTATGTCCTTGGGTGCCATGAGAATTCGTGAGAAAGAAAATTGCCTGGAAGGTGTTTGAGAAAATGTCTGTATGATTAATCGTCAGTAGATGAGAGAGAATAAAAGTAAAAAGAGAGAGATAAAATATGAAAGTAAATAAAAGATTTTACAATCTTTTCTCTCTTTTACTTATACACGGTAGAAAAAGTAACCGTTGAGACACCTGTCTGACATGCAGCAGTAAAAGATAATTATTGGGCACGGGTATTCAGTAATCATTACTTATCACATACAGTTTTTCAAAGAAAAACCGTTCCACTTACCAAGTAATCCCATTAATCAAGGTCGTTCAGTTTTATTTTAAATTTTAAAATTGTTCCCACTTAATAAATTTTTATTACTGCCTTACCAATATTCTATAAAATTATGACCAATAAGAGAATGACCATTAATAAATCAAGTAAACAAATACTGCCACATCAGAATCAGAACTTGATTTGTTTCAGTGCTAAAAAGGTCATCGGAATATGGTTATTGCCAGGATTTAAAATGTTATTAGAATATCAAACGACTCAGAGACAAAATCTTGCATAAAGATAAAATTTCATTAATATATTGAGCAAATACATTTCATGAAATTTAAATTACATGCTTAAAATTAGAAGATTGTCCTAAGCTGCAAATCCTAACATCAACAACTTTAGTCCTAAGCTAAGAAGCCAGGCAAAGCTGACGGTGAAGAGAAACAGATAGCTACAATTATTTCTTCTTCCGACTCTTAATTAAAAGAACAGCAAGACAAATAATTCGCTCCTGCTGTCGGAGAGCTTCTCTACGTTCCTCTTCCAGATGCTCAAGATGGCGATAATAGTCCATGGAGAAGAACAAGAGGTCTGTGAGGACCTCTTGGGGAACGGAGTCCCAGATCTCATCAGGAATGGCAGTGACATGCAATTCCTGCTGCCATTCAGTACACCTCAAATAGATAGTGAAAGTGTCATAGTTCAGAACTAAGTTGAAATGAACCATGTTTGTGATGAGAGAAAAGAATGAGTTTGAGAGAAAATGAGAGATGTGTTGGCTGGAATGAGGTGTTGGTTTATATAACCAATAGAATACCAAGAGACGCAAGGAAAATTGAATGGTTGTAGGTAGAAATAATTATACCTCATCTCCCTAGACTGATGAGAATAATAACAGCCATTGGAAGCTGAAACAGGATTTAATGCGCACACGAAACAAGTAAAAATTATTGTGCATAGACGAGTATCACTAACCCAAATTATGTGACTGTTTATATCTCACCCAAACAGATTCTGATTTTAAATAAGACTGTTTCAGATTTTAACCATAAATAAGTCAAGTAAAGAATCAGAATTTAATATCAGAACTTAGACTTATATCAGAACTTAACAGTCATCAGAACATGATTTCTTAACTCAAAAAGTGAATGCCTATTTCTGTAAGTCTTCACACAAATTCTGATTTCGTTTATTCAGAACTTAATCATCAGAACTTCCATCAGAACTTGTCCTCAGAATTTATGCAACTGACACTTAACCTGTTCATCTAAAACAACATTTATCACCACAGTAATTTTCATCATTCATATGGAGTGTATGTGTGTGTAGTAAGCTTAATATCAGATAAAGATTAAAGTCTGATTCACTTCAGTATATCTAAGAAATAAGGCATAATTAAGAACTTTGCTCAAAATTTGTTATTATTCTGAAGTCCACTATAAAATGAGTTCATGCATGAGTCCACCTTAACTGTTTTGTGCTCATTTTATGCATCTTTTGAAATTCCTTTTTATAGTGGCTTCTCAGTGTAAGTGAGTCATGACTACTTATCAAAATTTATGCTATTATCAGAGTATTTCTCCAGTAATCATAGAGTGTGAAAAGTCACCAAGAAAAATTTATTTTACTTTTCTAATGCATATTACTTAATACCAGCAATGCACTTGAGTCTTCCCTTCCACAATTTTTCCTCTAGATCTCAAAGGAGTACCTGATTTTAATTCTTTTCTTTTCTTTTTCTTTTGATAAGTGAGGCTTATCAGCACTTAGTACATTCACCAGATTTACTAATATCAGAGCTTAACAGATAAGAAGCACTATTCTAGTTTGTGACTTAGTAATGAGATACACAAAGTAAACTTCAACTAAGTTCAGTATCAGAATTTGCTTGTGTTAAAAGATTTCCACATAAACAATTACTTCAACATGGGATCTTCAGTATATTAAAGACTACTAGGTTAGCATCTAGCACAGTTATCCTCATTGGATTGAATAGTCACAGAAACATTCATATCACTATCAGAGTTTAGAAATTCACATCAGATAACAATCAGTACTAAAGAAATTTTCAAATTAAGCACAGAATTCACAAAGACAGAAATATCTGTAAATACTGATCATAAAATCTGATGAAACAGAACATAAACTAAGCAGACTTAGAGAAAGAACCTGAAACCATTCCAAGTTCATTTACCAATCTTGTAAAAGTAGCTTCACACAGTGGTTTTGTGAAGATATCTGCTAGTTGTTGATCTGTTGGAATAAAGTGCAATTCCACTGTACCTTCATCCACATGTTCCCTTATGAAGTGGTACCTAATGCTAATGTGCTTTGTCATTGAGTGTTGAACTGGATTACCAGTCATAGCAATAGCACTTTGATTATCACAGTAAATAGGGATTTTAAAGTATGTTAACCCATAATCCAGTAACTGATTCTTCATCCAAAGAATCTGTGTACAACAGCTTCCTGCAACAATGTATTCTGCTTCTACAGTTGATGTGGAAATTGACTTTTGTTTCTTGCTAAACCAAGAAACCAATCTGCCTCCAAGAAATTGGCAGCTTCCACTTGTGCTTTTCCTGTCAATTTTGCACCCTGCAAAATCTGCATCTGAGTAACCTATTAGCTTAAAGTCTGATTCTCTAGGATACCATAATCCCATATCAGCTGTACCCTTAAGATACTTGAAAATTCTTTTTACAGCTGTTAAGTGAGGTTCTCTTAGATCTGCTTGAAATCTTGCACAAAGACCGGTAGCATACATGATATCTGATTTACTTGCAGTAAGATAGAGTAGTGAGCCAATCATACCTCTGTAATCAGTAATATCTACTGATTTACCAGTATCCTTATCCAATTTTGTTGCAGTGGCCATGAGAGTGGATGCACTTGAACAATCTTACATTCCAAATTTCTTCAACAAATTTCTGGTGTACTTGGATTGACAAATAAAAGTGCCTTCTTCATTCTGCTTGACTTGAAGGCCCAGAAAATAGCCGAGTTCCCCCATCATACTCATTTGATATCTTGACTGCATGAGCTTAGCAAACCTTTTACAAATTTGTCATTTGTAGAACCAAAAATGATATCATCAACATATATCTGTACCAAAAGTAAGTCCTTTCCATGGTTGAGATAAAACAGTGTTTCATCAATAGTCCCTCTGTTAAATCCACTTTCTAGAAGAAACTGAGCTAAAGTCTCATACCATGCTCTAGGAGCTTGCTTAAGGCCATAAAGTGCTTTATCAAGCCTGTAGACATGATTTGGAAGTTTTGAATCTACAAAGCCTGGAGGTTGTTCAACATATACTTCCTCTTCCAATTCTCCACTGAGAAAATCACTTTTCACATCCATTTGAAAGACTATAAACTTTTTGTGAGCAGCATAAGCCAAAAATATCCTTATGGCTTCCAATCTAGCAACTGGTGCAAATGTTTCATCATAATCAATTCCCTCCTGTTGAGAATATCCTTTTGCAACCAGCCTTGCTTTATTCCTTGTTATTATGCCATCACTATCAGTTTTGTTTCTGAACACCCACTTTGTACCAACAATAGATCTGTTCTTTGGTCTTGGCACTAAGGTCCAGACTTTGTTTCTTTCAAATTCATTTAACTCTTCCTGCATTGCTTGCACCCAATCAGCATCTTGAAGAGCTTCTTCCACTTTCTTTGGTTCAGTCTGAGAAAGAAAAGAATGATAAAGACATTCATTTGATGTAGCTTTTCTAGTTCTGACACCTGCATCAGGATTTCCAATAATTAAGTCAGGTGTATATGATTTAGTCCACTTCCTTGTAGATGGAAGGTTTTCTCTAGAACTGGATGCTCCCCCGTGATCCATGCTATCTTCATCAACATTTTCTGATGCTCCCCCTAAAATTATGCTCTCTGACTTGGATCCTTCAGAAATTGAGTTTCCAGAAATATCAAAACTTGGCTCATCAGAACTTGATTAATCAGAACTTGAAGAGCCAGTTGTAGGTTCTGATGCTTCTTGAGATGTGATTCTATCTTCAGTATGCTCCCCCTGCACAGGTGCATCTTCCTTCGGCGTAGTCACCATAGTTTCAATAACATCAGAGCTTAATTCATCAGAGTTTGCAGTATCAGGATTTAGACTGTCAGGTCTTTCAGTATTAGAATTTAAGTCTTCATTTTCAAATCTCAGCTGATCATGATCATTGAAATCTTCAAGTCCAGTAATCTTCTTATCATCAAAGGAGACATTGATAGATTCCATGACAACCCTTGTTCTTATATTGTAGACTCTGAAGGCTTTTGTGGAAAGTGGATATCCAACAAAAATTCCTTCATCAGTTTTAAATCAAATTTGGATAGCTGTTCACGATGAGTCTTAAGAACAAAACACTGGCATCTAAATACATGAAAATACTTCAGATTTGGCTTCTTTTTCTTCACCATCTCATATGGTGTCTTTCCATGCTTGTTAATGAGTGTTGCATTCTGAGTAAAACAAGCAGTCTGCACAGCTTCAACCCAAAAGTATGTTGGCAACTTTGCTTCATCAAGCATAGTTCGTGCAGCTTCAATAAGAGTTCTATTCTTTCTTTCAACAACTCCATTTTGCTGTGGAGTTCCAGGAGCAGAAAATTCCTGCTTTATTCCATGGTCTTTGCAGAACTCTTCCATAATCAAATTCTTGAACTCAGTGCCATTATCACTTCTTATAATCTTCACAGAATCTTTGACCAATTTATCCAGTTGCTTGACATGATCAATCAAAATAGATGCAGTTTCACCTTTTGTGTGCAAAAAATACACCCATGTATATCTGGTGAACTCATCCACTATGACCATAGCATATTTCTTCTTTGCAATAGACATGACATTCACTGAACCAAATAGATCAACATGTAGTAGGTGATAAGGCTCAAAAATTGATGATTCAGTCTTGCTCTTGAATGAAGATTTCCTTTGTTTTGCCTTCTGACATGAATCACAAAGGCCATCAGGAGCAAATACTGATTTTGGCAGTCCTCTCACAAGATCTTTCTTGACTAATTCATTTATATTGTTGAAATTTAAATGAGAGAGTTTCTTGTGCCAATTCCAGCTTTCTTCAATTGATGCTCAACTTAACAGACAGATTGCAGAACCATCAGTACTTGTTGAAATCTTAGTTTCATAAATGTTACCATGCCTGTATCCCTTCTGAACAACTTTGCCTGTAGATTTGCTTACAACTTCACAGTGTTCTTCAAAGAAATCCACATGATAACCTCTGTCACAGATTTGACTCACACTCAGCAGATTGTGTTCAAGTCCTAAGACCAGAGCTACTTTTTCAATGATGACATTCCCCAGATTGATATTTCCATATCCCAAAGTTTTTCCCATGTTTCCATCTCCATAAGAAACACCTAGGCCAGCTTTCTCCACAGAGTCTGATAGCAGGGCTTTATTTCCAGTCATATGTCCTGAACATCCACTGTCCAGAACTAGGATATTTTTCCTGTTGCCCTACAATCACAAAGACCACTAATGATTAGTTTTAAGGACCCAGACTTGCTTGGATCCTTTGGCCTTATTAAGTTTGTTAACATTTGCAGCGGATTTTACATCAGAGTTTATGTTAACATTTTTCTTATCAGAATTTATACTATCAGACTTTGAATCAGAACTTACACTAGAAGGAACAATACTAACTTTCTTTAAAGAAGGTTTTATTTGATAATATTCATAGTACAGACTATGATATTCCTTACAAGTATAAATGGAATGCCATAAACTACCAAAATGAAAAGAAGGATTTTGTGGTCTATATCTAACATACTGACTCTTAACTCTTGACTTCGAAGGTAAAGAGTTTATGTTCTTATTCTTCCTGCAAAAAGAAGCCAGATGGTTAGAACTTCCATATTTATGACATATTTTTCTAGGAGCATTAGGAACAGGCTTATAATCATTGCTTTTATTCATACCTTCCTTTCCATTCCTATTTTTCCTATGTGACTTTACCTTGTTTACACTCTTAACATCTTTCAGCTTGTACTTAAGCTGCTTCTGAGTCATTAAGCCTATGTTAACTTCAGTTGACTTTTACTGTTTTAGTTTGTCAGAAGTTAATTCCTGTTTAACTTCTGATTTCTCAGTATCAGACTTTACAGCTACAAACTTAACAGGTTTTATCTTTGGCTTTTGTTTAACAACTATAGGCTCAATTTCTACAGTTCCCTTATCATTCTTATCATCTCCATAACCTAAGCCCTCTTTCCAGTTTCCACTATTTAACAAATTCTGAGTTGTTCTGCCAGAGTTAGTCCAAGTCCTGATAATCTCTCTTTCCTTTTCTAACTCAGTTTTTATAGATTCATTCATTTTAAGTACTTCACCCCTAACATAGAAAACATCATCTCTATCTTTCTGAGTTTGATGGAACATGACTAACTCTTTTTCTAAATAATCATTCCTCTTTTTACAAGCAAGATTTTCAGAAATTAATCTTTCACATGTTAAAGTTTGATCTCTATAGCTAATAAACATGGTTTTAAGATATCTTCTCAACTCATTAATATCATCAGTATGAAAGGCATAAGTAGTTTGAGGTACCTTTAACTCAGCAGCATCAGAACTGCTATCAGCATTTACCATTAAGGCATAGTTTTCCTCATCTTCAGAATCTGAAGTGTCTGTCCAGTTTTTCTGCTTTGTGACCAGTGGCTTGCCTCTTTCACTCTTCACTTTCTTGCAATCAGGAGATATGTGGCCTTTCTCACCATATTTGTAGCATTTGACATTTGAGTAATCTCCTCTGTCAGACTTTCCTCCTTTGCCTTCAGATTTTCTGAAACTCTTCTTCTCAGAACTTGCACCTTTCCTGGAAAACTTCTTTCCCTTCCTGAATTTCCTGTATGCAATCATTGTGATCCCTTTCACCATAAGAGCACACAGCTTCATCATCTCTTTATCAACATCCATCTCAGGCAAGCTTTCAGTGTCTGAGTCATCATCACTATCAGAACTTGATAGCTCAGTATCAGACTTTGTGATGAGTGCTTTTTCTTTGCCTTTCCTTGAGTTAGCTGCTTTGGGGGATTCTTCCTCAGACTTAAGAGCAACTGTCCTTGATTTTCCTCCTTTTCTCTTGCTTCTTTGTTCCATCTCAAGTTCATGAGTCTTGAGCATCCCATAAATTTCATCAAGAGTTGTTTCTTCAAGATTATAGTTGTCTCTTATAATTGTGGCCTTCAAATCCCAACTTTCAGGAAGAGCTAACAGGAATTTAAGGTTCGAATCTTCAAGATCATACTCCTTATCAACTAGTGACAAATCATTCAAGAGTTTGACAAATCTGTCATATAAATCAATCTATGACTCATTAGGCTTTGAGTCAAAGTGTTCATACTCTTGAGTGAGTATAGTCTTCCTGTTCATCTTAATCGAATCGGTTCCCTGGCATCTTGTCTCCAAGGCATCCCATATCTCCTTTGCAGTCTTGCAGTTAATTACCCTGTTTGACATTGCATTATCAATGGCACTATGCAGCAAGTGTCGTACCTTAGCATCCTTAGCAATTGATGCGATATCTTCAGCAGTGTAATCACTCTTCTCCTTTGGTACATACTTTGTTGCTTCACCTGCAACTGCAACAGCGAGTTTGGTTGGCTTGTGAGGTCCTTCATTGATTCTGTCAAGATATTCAGGATCTGTAGCTTCCAGAATTATATTCATTCTCATCTTCCATATGGGATATTCAGATGGTTTCAGTATGGGAACTCTAGTAGCCCCTTATCGACTATGGATCTGAGTCTTTGGAGGTTCTTCAGTTTTGGTGGGCTTAGTTGGAGTTTCTGCTTCAGACATGATTATATTTGGATCTTAAACTATTTGTGTGTTAACAGATTGCTCTGATACCACTTGTTAGGTCACACACACTGTAGAAGGGGGTTGAATACAGTGTTTAGCACAATCAAATCGAATTAAAGAACACAAGTAACAGAAAACAAACTTTATTAAACTCTGTTACAATATGGAACTGTCCTCTCTCAGTGATGAACAAATTATCACGAGAGCTGCTAGGGTTACAATGAATATTATTCTCGATAATGATATCACATATAGTGTAAACCCTATGTCTGTGTTTATATACTACACAGTTACAAGATAAGTTCTAATTGATATGGAATATAATTCTGCTTCCTAAAATATATCAATCGGATATCTTTTCTTCCAAGTATTCTATTCTTCATAGAATTATTTCTTCATGCATATTTCTTCTTGCGTTTGTCTTGATCTTCTTTCCTTTCAATCAGCCTTTCCTTAACTGTTCGTCCTCTTGTACTTAAGTTCTGATATCCATCTTCTGATAATTATCTCCTGATAATTTAAGTACTGATATCCTTAAGTTCCGACTTCCAGTAAGTGCTGATATCTAGTTAAGTACTGAATTGTCCTGTTTTAAGATCTGAAAACTAAACACAAATCATATCAGACATGACATTATCAAATATATCTAACAGTAATATGTCCTGATGGAGGGTTGAGTTGGTTGAGGTTGAGAAGTTTGAGGTGTTTGTGTAGTTGTGGTAGGTGCGGATGGAGATTGGGTTGGTTTTGATGAGTTGGTGGGTTGGACATCAGGATAGACAGATGTATATGCTTGTGGATCAGCATTTACCAAGATCTGTTTTACTGACTGAGGAATCTGTAAGGGTCTCAACACTTGTTTCTTATTGTCAGTATTTAACAGGTCATTAAAGGCCCTTTTTGCAAGCTTAAAAGGTGAAATTAAATCACTGGCTAGTTGGGGTTCATCATCACAACAGAAACTATATATAAGCTGACAAAATCTAGCAAAATATACTACATTCCTATCTTCTGTCATCCTTTCCCCTATAAAACCTAGCACACCACTTGCATAATCAAAATGAGTATGATTGATAAGAGCATACCCGATTTGCTGACTCAGAATGGGAATAACATCAAAGTTGGAGCATTTATTTGCGAATGCCTTCGTGATGCAATCAAAGAAATAACTCCATTCCTTTATGATATATGGTCTTTTCAGTTGACCTAGATTTCCCAAGCTTTGCTCATAACCCAGACTGGCCATAAGCTGCTGTAAAACAGGCTCCTCCACTGTTGAGAATGTACAACCTTCAGGTAAGTGGAGAGCTTTACGAACTGCTCCTAGACTAACCACATGCTCTACATCTCCTGATGTGAAAATTATGCTTGGTGAACCAGCACCACCACCATTATCAAAAAGCCCAGTTCGCCAAAATGTCAGCACTTGTTTGCTTGAAATAGATTGGGGTTGGGTCAAAGCATACCCAATCTCACTATTGGCTAATAAATCTTGCACAAAGTGCAGATCTGATGGAGCTTCAGCCTTATTCAAGATTGCAGCATAGTTATTTGGTACAAACTTGGCTCCATCAACAATTAAATCCTTGGGCGCCATCAGAAATAAGTGAGAAGTTAGAGTGCCTGAAAGGTGTTTGAGAAAATGTCTGTAAAGAAAACCGTCAGAAAATGTGAGAGAATAAGAAAAACAAAGAGAGTAAATAGAATAGATATGTGAATAAAAGATTTGAAAATCTTTTATCTCTTTTACTTAGACAACCCACGTGACAACAGTTATTGAGAAGTGGAACAGACCTTACACCTGTCAGCCATGCAGCAGTTAAGAGAAAAGTTAATGGGCACGGCAAATAAGTAATGATTACTTTGCACGTTCAGTTTTTCAAAAAGAAACTGTTCCCACTGAATAAATGATTATTACTGCTTTATCTCACTTAAACCAATATTCTGAGAAGATAAGTCTGTTCAAGTAATGACCAATAATAAATCAAGTAAATAAATACTGCCACGTCAGCATCAGAACTTGATTATTCATCAGAATTTAAAAGTCATCAGAATATGGCTTCTGAACTCAAAAAGTGAATGTTTATTTCTGTAATTCTTCATACAAATACTGATACGGTTTCTTCAGAACTTAATCATCAGAACTTCCATCACAACTTGTCCTCAGAATTTATGCAACTGACACTTAAACTGTTCATCTAAAACAACATTTATCACCACCATAATTTTCATCATTCATATGGAGTGTAAGTGTGTGCTGTAAGCTAAATGTCAGACACAGAGTAAAGTCTGATTCACTTCAGTACATCTTAGAAATAAGGCATAACTAAGAACTTTGCTCAAAATCTGTCATTAGTTTGAAGTCTACTATAGAATGAGTTCATGCATGAGTCCACCTCAACTGTTTTGTGCTCATTTTATGCATCTTTTAACATTCTTTTTCACAGTGGCTTCTCAGTGTAAGAGAGTCACAACTGCTATCAGAATTTATGCTATTATCAGAGTATTTCTCTAGTAATCAGAGAATGTGAAAAGTCACCAAGAAAATTTTATTTTGCTTTTCTAATGCATATTACTTAATACCAGCAATGCACTTGGGTCTTCCCTTCCACATACATTTTTCTCTAGATCTCAAAGGAGTACCTGATATTTGTTCTTTTCTTTTCTTTTTCTTTTGATAAGTGAGGTTTATCAGCACTTAGTACATCCATAAGATTTACCAACATCAGAAGTTAACAGATAAAAAGCACTATTTTAGTTTTTGACTTAGTAAAAAGATACACAAAGTAAACCTAACCAAGCTCAATATCAGAATTTGCTTGTGTTAAAAGATTTCCACATAAACAATTACTTCAAACATGGGATCTTGAGTATATTAAAGACTACTAGGTCAGCATTTAGCATAGTTATCCTCATTGGATTGAATAGTCAAGAAACATTCATATCACTATCAGAGTTTAGAAATTCACATCAGACAACAATCAACACTTAGAAAATTTCAATTTAAGCACAGAATACACAAAGATAGTAATATCTGTAAATAATGATCATAAAGTCTGATGTATCAGAACATAAACTAAGCAGATTTAGAGAAAGAACCTGAAACCATTCCAAGTTCATTTACCAATCTTGTAAAAGTAGCTTCACATAGTGGTTTTGTGAAGATATCTGCTAGTTGTTGATCTGTTGGAACAAAATGCAATTCCACTGTACCTTCATCCACATGTTCCCTTATGAAATGGTACCTAATGCTGATGTGCTTTGTCATTGAGTGCTGCACTGGATTACCTGTCATAGCAATAGCACTTTGACTATCACAGTAAATAGGAATTTTAGAAAATTATAACCCATAATCCAGTAATTGATTCTTCATCCAAAGAATATGGCACAACAGCTTCCTGCAGCAATTTACTCTGCCTCTGCAGTTGATGTGGAAATTGACTTTTGTTTCTTGCTAAACCAAGAAACTAATCTGCCTCCAAGAAATTGGCAGCTTCCACTTCTGCTTTTCCTGTCAATTTTGCACCCTACAAAATCTGCATTTGAGTAACCTATTAGCTTAAAGTCTAATTCCCTAGGATACCACAATCCTAGATCAGCTGTACCCTTAAGGTACTTGAAAATTCTTTTCACATCTGTTAAGTGAGGTTCTCTTGGATCTGCTTGAAATCTTGCACAAAGACATGTAGCATACATGATATCAGGTCTACTTGCAGTTAGATAAAGTAATGAGCCAATCATACCTCTGTAATCAGTAATATCTATTGATATACCAGTATCCTTATCCAATTTTGTTGCAGTGGCCATAGGAGTGGATGCACTTGAACAGTCTTGCATTCCAAATTTCTTCAACAAATTTCTGGTGTACTTAGATTGACAAATAAAAGTTCCTTCTTCATTCTGCTTGACTTGAAGGCCTAGAAAATAGCTAAGTTCTCCCATCATACTCATTTGATATCTTGACTGTATTAGCTTGGCAAACCTTTTACAAAGTCTGTAATTTTTAGAACCAAAAATGATAACATCAACATATATCTGCACCAAAAGTAAGTCCTTTCCATGGTTGAGATAGAATAAATTTTTGTCAATTGTCCCTATTTTAAATCCACTTTCCAGAAGAAACTGAGCTAATGTCTCATACCATGCTCATGGAGCTCGCTTAAGGCCATTAAGTGCTTTATCAAGTATGTAGACATGATTAGGAAATTTTAAATCTACGAAACCTGGAGGTTGTTCAACATATACTTCCTCTTCCAATTCTCCATTGAGAAAAGCACTTTTCACATTCATTTGAAAGACTGTAAACTTTTTATGAGCATCATAAGCCAAAAATATCCTTATGACTTCCAATCTAGCAACTGGTGCAAATGTTTCATCATAATCAATTCCCTCCTGTTGAGAATATCCTTTTTCAACCAGCCTTGCTTTATTCCTTGTTATTATGCCATCACTATCAGTTTTGTTTCTGAACACCCACTTTGTACCAACAATAGATCTGTTCTTTGGTCTTGGCACTAGGGTCCAGACTTTATTTCTTTCAAATTCATTTAACTCTTCCTACATTGCTTGCACCCAATCAGCATCCTGAAGAGCTTCTTCCACTTTCTTTGGTTCAGTTTGAGAAAGAAAAGAATGATAGAGACATTCATTTAATATTGCTGTTCTAGTTCTAACACCTGCTTCAGGATTTCCAATAATCAAGTCAGGTGTATGTGATTTAGTCCACTTCCTTGCAGATAGAAGGTTATCTCTAGAACTGGATGATCCCCCATGATCCATGCTGTCTCTATCAGCATTTTATGATGCTCCCCCTGAAATTATGCTCTCTGAGTTGGATCCTTCAGAATTTGAGTTTCCAGAATTATCAGAACTTGGCCCATCAGAACTTGATGAATCAGAAGAGCATGTTCTAGGTTCTGATGCTTCTTGAGATGTGGTTGGATCTTCAATATGCTCCCCCTGTACAGGTGTATTTTCCTTTGGCGTAGTCACCACAGTTTCAATAACATCAGAGTTTAACCCATCAGAATTTGCAGTATCAGGATTTAGACTATTAGAATTTACAGAATCAGAATTTAAAACTTCATTCTCAAATCTCAGCTGATCATGATCATTGAAATCTTCAAGTCCAGTAATCTTCTTATCATCAAAAGAGACATTGATAGATTCCATGACAACCCTTGTTCTTAAATTATAGACTCTGAAGGCTTTTGTGGGAAGTGGATATCCAACAAAAATTCCTTCATCAGCTTTTAGATCAAATGTGGATAGCTGTTCAGGATGAGTCTTAAGAACAAAGCACTTGCATCCAAATACATGAAAATACTTCAGATTTGGCTTCTTTTTCTTCACCATCTCATATGGTGTCTTTCCATGCTTGTTGATAAGTGTTGCATTCTGACTAAAACTGTAAAACAAGCAGTCTGCACAGCTTCAGCCCAAAAGTAGGTTGGTAACTTTGCTTCATCAAGCATAGTTCGTGTAGCTTCAATAAGAGTTCTATTCTTTCTTTCAACAACTCCATTTTGCTGTGGAGTTCCAGGAGCAAAAAATTCCTGCTTTATTCTACGGTCTTTACAGAACTCTTCCATAATCATATTCTTGAACTCAGTGCCATTATCACTTCTTATGATTTTCACAGAGTCTTTGACCAATTTATCCAGTTGTTTGACATGATCAATAAAGATAGAAGCAGTTTCACTTTTTGTGTGCAAGAAATACACCCATGTGTATCTGGTAAACTTATCTACTATGACCATAACATATTTCTTCTTTGCAATAGACATGCCATTCACTGGACCAAATAGATCAACATGTAGTAGGTGATAAGGCTCAAGAATTGAAGATTAAGTCTTGCTCTTGAATGAAGATTTTCTTTGTTTTGCTTTTTGACATGAATCACAAAGGCCATCAGGAGTAAATACTGATTTTGGTAGTCCTCTCACAAGATCTTTCTTGACTAGTTTATTTATATTGTTGAAATTTAAATGAGAGAGTTTCTTGTGCCAATCCCAGCTTTCTTCAATTGATGCTCTGATTAACAGACAGATTGCAGAACCATCAGAACTTGTTGAAAGCTTTGCTTCATAAATGTTACCATGCCTGTATCCTTTCAGAACAACTTTGCCTGTAGATTTGCTTACAACTTCATAGTGTTCTTCAAAGAAATCCACATGATAACCTCTGTCACATATTTGACTCACACTCAGCAGATTGTGTTTAAGTCCTGAGACTAGAGCTACTTTTTCAATGATGACATTCCCAAGATTAATATTACCATATCCCAGAGTTTTTCCCATGTTGCCATCTCCATAAGAAACTCCTGGGCCAGCTTTCTCCACAAAGTCTGATAGCAGGGCTTTATTTCCAGTCATATGTCCTGAACATCCACTGTCCAGAACTAGGATGTTTTTCCTGTTGCCCTGCAATCACAAAGACCACTAATGATTAGTTTTAAGGACCCAGACTTGCTTGGATCCTTTGGCCTTATTAAGTTTGTTAACATTTGCAGCGGATTTTACATCAGAGTTTATGTTAACATTTTTCTTATCAGAATTTACAGTATCAGACTTTGCATCTGAAATTACAATAGAAGGAATTAAAGCAACTTTCTGCAAAGAAGGTTTTATTTGATAATAATCATAGTATAAACTATGATATTCCTTACAAGTATAAATGGAATGCCATAAACTACCGCAATGAAAACAAGGATTTTGTGGCTTAAACCTAACAGACTGACTCTTAACTCCTGACTTAGAAGGTAGAGAGTTTATATTCTTATTCTTCCTGTAAAAAGAAGCCAGATGGTTAGAATTTCCACAATTATAACATTTCTTTCTAGGAGCATTAGGAACAGGCATAAAATTATTGCTTTTATTCACACCTTCCTTTCCATTCCTATTTTTCCTAGGTGGCTTTACCTTGTTTACGTTCTTAATCTCTTTCAGCTTATACTTAAGCTGCTTCTTCGTCATTAAGCCTATGTTAACTTCAATTGGCTTATCCTGTTTCAATTTGTCAGAAGTTAAATCTGGCTTAACTTCTGTCTCAGTATCTTTCATCTTTTCAGAATCAGACTTTACAGTTTTAGCTACAAACTTAACAGGATTTACCTTTGGCTTAACAGTCTGTTTAACAATAATTGGCTTAATTTGTTCAGTTCCTTTTTCACTTTTGTCATCTCCATAACCTAAGCCCTCTTTCCAGTTTCCACTACTTAGTATATCCTGAGTTGCTCTACCAGAGTTAGTCCAAGTCATGATAATCTCTCTTTCCTTTTCTAATTCAGTTTTTAGAGATTGATTCAATTTTAACACTTCATCTCTAACATAGAAAGCATAATCTCTATCCTTCCGAGTTTGATGGAACATAACTAACTCTTTTTCTAAATAATCATTTCTTTTCTTAAAAGCCACATTTTCAGAAGTTAACCTATCACATGTTAAAGTCTGATCTCTATAGCTAATAAACATGGTTTTAAGATAAGATCTCAACTTAGTAATATTATCAGTATGAAAAGCATAAGTTGTTTGAGGTACCTTTAACTCAGCAGCATCAGAACTACTATCAGCATTTGCCATCAAGGCATAGTTCACCTCATCTTCAGAATCTGAAGTGTCTGTCCAGCTTTTCCTCTTTGTGACAAGTGTCTTGCCTTTGTCACTTTTTCCTTTCTTACAATCAGGAGATATGTGGCCTTTCTCACCATAGTTGTAGCATTTAACATTTGAGTTATCTCCTCTGTCAGACTTTCCTCCTTTGCCTTCAGATTTTATGAAGCCCTTCTTAGCAGAACTTCCACTTTTCCTGGAAAACTTCTTTCCCCTTCTGAATTTCCTGTAGGCTATCTTTGTGATACCCTTCACCATAAGAGCACATAATTTCATCATCTCTTCATCAGCATCTATCTCAGATAGACTTTCAGTTTCTGAATACTCATCATCATCAGAACTTGATGACTCAGTATCAGACTTTGTGATGAGAGCCTTTCCTTTGCCTTTCTTTGGGGCAACCACTTTGGGGGATTTTTCCTCAGTCTTAAGAGCAACTGTCCTTGACTTTCTCCCATGTCTCTTGCTTCTTTGATCCATCTCAAGTTCATGAGTCTTGAGCATACCATAAATTTTATCAAGAGTGGTTTCATCAAGAGCATAGTTGTCTCTTATAGTAGTTGCCTTCAAATCCAAACTTTCAGGAAGAGCTAAAAGGAATTTAAGATTAGTATCTTCAAGATCATATTCCTTATCCACCAGTGACAGATCATTCAAGACTTTGACAAATCTGTCATATAAGCCAGTTAATGACTCATCAGGTTTTGAGTCAAAGTGCTCATAATCTTGAGTGAGTATAGTCCTCATGTTCTTCTTAATTGCATCAGTTCCCTGGCATCTTGTCTCCAAGGCATCCCATATCTCCTTTGCAGTCTTGCAGTTGATTACCCTGTTTGACATGACATTATCAATGGCACTATACAACAAATGCCTTACCTTTGCATCCTTGGCAATAGATGAGATATCTTCAGTTGTATACTCACTTTTCTCCTTTGGTACGACCTTTGCTGGCTGATCTGCAACTACAATAGAGAGCTTGGTTCTTCTGTCAAGGTATTCTGGATCTATGGCTTCCAGAAACATAGTCATCCTCACTTTCCATATGGGATACTCAGAAGGTTTCAGCATGAGAACCCTAATAGTCTCATATCGACTATGGATTTGAGTCTTTGGAGTTTCTTCAGTTTTGGCGGGCTTGATTGGATTTTCTACTTCTTCAGACATGATTGTATTTGGATCTTAAACTGTATATGTGTTAACAGATAGGCTCTGATACCACTTGTTAGGTCACACACACTATAGAAGGGGGTTGAATACAGTGTATACTATAATCAAATCGAAATTAAGAACACAAGTATGCAACACAGAATAATCTTATTAATAAAATAGTATTATAATGGAACCGTTCTCTGTCAGTGATGAACAAATATCACGAGAGCTGCTAGGGTTACAATGAATAATATTCTCAATTAAGATAACACTTATAGTGTAAACCCTATGTTGTGTTTATATACTACACAGTTACAAGATAATCTTCTAATTGATATCAAATATGATTCTGTATCCTAAAATATATCAACTAGTTATATTTTCTTCCAAGTCTTCTATTCTTCATAGAATTCTTCTCTATGCATATCTCTTCTTGTTTTAGTCTTGATCTTCTTTCCTTTCAATCAGCCACATTCCTTGTCTGAATGTCTTTCTTAAGTCCTGATATTATCTCCTGATAAATATCTTCTGATATCTTAAATTCTGATAACTTAAGTTCTGATATCTTAAGTTCTAACTTCAGTATAAGTACTGATTTCCAGTTAAGTCCTGATTTGTCATGTTATTCAAGATCTGAAAACTAAACACAAATCATTATTAGACATGACATCACAAATATATCTAACAAACATCCTGATCCATCATCTTCTTTTGATATCTTTTTATCTTCTCTTAACAATTTTGACTGAAAGGTCATACTATCCATCCTTGCTCCTTTTGGACTATGAATTCTGACTTCCGCTAAAATTCCATAGATAATTCTTCTGGTGCAGTCTCTATGTTCATTCTCTTTTTTTTGCTTACCACTACATTTGCTCTTCCTCGTGAATACATACTTCAAATTCTTATGGTTCGTATAAATCTCACATCTTTCTCCATACATATAATGTTTTCCAATCCTTCAAAGCGGATATTATTACTACTAGTTCCAGGTTATAGGTAGGATACTTCTGCTCATAAGGTTTCAGTTGTCTATATGCATATACAATAACTTTATTGTGCTGCATCAACACACATCCTATTCCCTTATGAGAAGTATCACTATAAACTACCAATCTCCTTGATACTTTCAAAGTAATAAAACAGGTGCTGTAACCATTCTTTCCTTAAACTCCGCAAAACTTTGTTCACCCTTCTCCATTTCATATAAACTTCTTACTTTTCCTGGTTAACTTCGTCAAAGGCATTGCAACTTTCAAGAAATCGTGAACAAATTTCCGATAATAACCGATTAATAATAAAACTTCTTACTTTTGTTGGTACTTTTGGTCTTTCTTTATTCATAACAACTTTAATTTCTGCCAGATCCCCTTTGGTCTCCTCCTCACTGACTATTTATGCTAAGAATTATACTCCCTTCCACCTTGTAAACTTTTCATACAACTTCTTTCTTCTTCGACATCCCAGCTATCATTAAATACTTCACATGGTTCTCCTTTGACTTTAAATAATATAAATACAACTTATTCGGATCTTCCTTCAAGATTCTTGTCATCAAGTTTAAATATTACTGGTATATCGGTTAATCCAAATGACAGTACTAGAATTTTATAACAACAGTTCCTAGTTCTGAAAATTATCTTGATATGTCCATAGGTTAAATCTTCAATTGATAATATCCAAATCTTAAATCAATCTTAGAAAATACTCTG
Source organism: Apium graveolens (assembly GCF_009905375.1). Lineage (NCBI taxonomy): Eukaryota > Viridiplantae > Streptophyta > Magnoliopsida > Apiales > Apiaceae > Apium > Apium graveolens. The sequence continues at coordinate 29,552 of NW_027421671.1, forward strand.
CTTCTTTCATCTGATCAAACAAATCATTAGTTCGAGGTAACGGATACTTGCTCTTGATAGTAAACTTGTTGGGCTTCCACTAGTTAACACATAATCTCCTACTTCCATCTTTCTTATTAACAAATAATACCGGTTCACCATATAGGGTACACTAGGTCTAATCGCTCCTGCTTTTAACATCTCTTACATTTGCTTTGCTAACTTCTTCATTTTAACTGGCGCTATTCTATGTGGGGCCTTGGACACTTGTTTCATTTCAGATGTTAAGTCAATCATGAACTCAATTTCTCTATCTGGAGGAAATGTCGGTAACTCATCTGGAAACATATCTTGAACTCATTAATTACTATAAAACCTTCAAATTCTGTTTACTCCTGACTTCTATTCATAATCACCGTAGTGCTTACCTCTTGGTCACCGTAACTTCTTAGCTTAGGTAATCGTTAACAAATTCTTTACCTTCCCTCATCTTCTGAACCTCATCACATTCTCATTTGGCGTCTTCAGAACTATCTTCCATCACGACGGTCTATCTAGGCATCACGCTTACATAGTTAATCCATTCCTTAGAATAATGTCAAATCCTCTTATCTCAAATGATATCAATTCTTCACAACTTATTGCCAGAAATCTCAATTCCACCATTGGTACTTACTTATTTAACAATTACACGTTCTTGAATTGCTAGTCCTTTAGTTATAGTCTTATCAATTCAACAGGGTAATTCATCTTATCAACAAAACCTTGAGAGATAAATGATCAAGTTACTCCCACATCTTTTGTAATATCCTGGATATATCGTGTAATTATTTTTGCCAATAAATAATTATTATATGTGTTTCGTATCAATTCTGTGAATTATTTGTAAAGTGTTAAATGTGTTTGGATGTTTAAATATATTAATAATTGAGTATTTTGATTTTTATATGTCCAAAATAAAATATAGATAATTGTCATATGTTCCTAATTATTTTTATGTTGATTTATAGATTTATAAGGATCATATGAAATTTATAAAATCTTTTATTCCGAGTACTTAAAATCTATTTTATAAAAATGGAAACCAACCGACGTCATCCGTTGTTACGTTTTTGGAACCCGAAACTATTCCGAGAACTGCTTCCTAACCTAATTGTAATATTCCGAGCATATTCCATGTTTCGACTTTTTCGATCCGGCGTACGGTTTGTCCTGCGCGGTCCCGACATAACATTTTCGATACAATATTCGTTTCGGTAAATCAATAAAACTCGTATTTTTGATAAACGGGAGATTTTTATTAAACTATCCCAATTATCACCTCGTAGTACGTGCAACCAGGCGCTGAGACCAAGACCGCAGTACAAATTGTACTGGTTTGGATAATTATCCCGAAAACCGATACCGTTTGGATCAGTTTTTATAAATAAACGTACCATTTTATATCCGGAATGATCCAACGGGATACTAATTTCCCGTAATTATAAATAGCCTTTATCGTGTTTTATTTCGTATCAGAAACCATTTGCAGTCAGTTAAATATATAATTTTCAGAGAAAATACATTATATTCATAGTGTTCTTCAGAATCAAACCTAGATTTGAAGGCGTTAGCGATCTCCGATTCTGGAGTTCAAGTAACCGAATTGAAGGTCTTGAAGAGTACTTTCAGAATCTGTGATCCATACACCTGCAGAATCAAAGGTTATTTTTCTATAATTTTTATTAATTTCAAATTATTTTGGATTAAATTATGAATTTTTGTTCGAGAGATTGTTTGTATGATTTGATGATTTCATGTTGTAGAGCTTTTCTTCCTGATGATTTTGGTATATTATACTCTTGATTTGGAGTTAAATAACATGTTTAATTTAAGGTTTAATTCTCGAATTCATAAGTTAGGGTTTGAATGTTCTTGAGTGTTCTTGATGAAAAATTAGGTGTTTCTTCATCTAGGGTTATTGGTCAATTCTATGAAGTGGGTTATGTTTCTTATTTGTTCTGCAATCGATTGGTGTATTCGGGGATATCAAACGATTCCGGGAAGAGGTGAATCAACCTTCGCCGGAGTTTGTGAACTCAACGGCGACGGTGAACTTTTCGATCAGTTTTCCTGTCGTTCTGTTCATCGTGGATAGAAACTAAGTACGGAAACAAATTCCCCGGAAGCCACTCTTTAAATCTGCACCAGATGAACGGGTTCTGAGCACGGGGACGAGATTCCGGTGAAAAACCGGCGAGTCCACCGGAGAAGACGACGGGGGTGGCAGAAATGTCAATTTCACCCCTGACGTTTCTCCAAGTTTCAATTTTAGTACCAAACTTTACAAATCTTACACTTCTGAAATTACGATCAAAAGTTTCAAAACCTTACACTTTACCCCCTGGAATTTCTAATTTTTTTAGAAATTGTTTTTATTTATTTATTTAAATTCTAAAAATCTATATTTAATTCTGAAAAATTATTTTTAACTCCAAAATGAATCTTGATTATTTAAATAATTAATTTTAGTTGATAATTAATTATTTAATTAGTCAATTAATTTAAATATTAATTGATTAATTAATTTAATTCTGAAAAGGGAGGTGATCAGAAAATGGAATTGATGCGTAGAAGATAAAGCAAGTGATCAGAGGATAAAAGCGAGGCATAGGAGTAACAGACGAGTGATTGTGAATAGAGTCATTAGACGAGTACAAATGAGATTGAAAACGAATATGATAAGGCAAGTACTTCTAAACCTTTCTCGAGGTATATTGCAAATATTTCTAAATTCTCTTGTGACATACTGTTAATATTCAAAATAGCTCTGTTTTATATTGTAAATACTTTGAATCCTTCAGCCTTGAACCTGAGCCACATCACTTGATCTTTAAGTCGTAAGCCTTATTCCTTGTAAACCATTTCTTGTTGATTTACCAGATACTAAACCACATAAATACGATACTACTCCACAAATACATATCCATCATATACCAAACACTGGAACAAAATTGTTTACACATACAGAAACTTTTATACTCAACCATACCTGGATATATCAAAGTACTAAAACCTTGTAAAAACACTATTCATCTAATACCCGATTATCCTACCGGCTGGAGGCCACTTCTTTTATATACTTTGACATACCCTTTCGGTAACCATGAATCTTCACCATGCTCTTATACAAATGTTTTATTGTTATTGATTATGATCTGGTTTATTGAATTCTTTTGTTTATCATATTGAACTGTTTTAGAATTGGATAGTTTTTTTTGTGCAGACCAGATTCGTGCTTAGACCATATCGATGGTCAAGTTAGGCCAATGTGTGCCTTGGATCCAGTAGTTAGAGCAGTGCTGTGTGCTTTGCTCGGGGATAGTGCGTGACTGATCAGTAGCCTAACCTTGGTTTTAAAAACTTAAAATGAATATTCAATTCTATTAGTTGTTTAACAAGAAATTTGATTCCTTTAAATCATCTCGTTTGATCATTGTTTAACCTCAGTTATTGCTATTATGACTTGCTGAGCAAGTTACCTCACTCTTGCGAATCTTTTTATATATTTTACAGTAAAGAAGGATATGGACGATAGTGAAGTTCTTCAGTCCAAAGTGCGAGTTAGGATTCCATTTTGAGTTGGATCGAGCTAGCAGAAGCTTCATTTGGTAGTGAGATAATAATATTGTAAGAATAATTTCATTCAGTTGTAAGTTAAATTAGTTAGGATTTGGTACGTTGTAATAAAAGTTAAGGTTGTGGCTTGTTCTCATACTTTAACCTGTTGCGATCCGTGGTTATGTAAAGCAGGGTCATTGCAAATAATATTTCATATACAGGTGTATATTTTGTGTATGTATTGTGGACCCCAAACTTCTGACCCGGGTTTGGAGGGCGCCACAGGTTGGTATCAGAGCTACAGGTTATAAGTCACTGAAACAAGCCTAGATTGTCGGGATTGGGTAGAGGGTTAGGATTAGGAATAGGAAATAGAAAGATAGGTCATCGTGAGGTTGAGTGCGACTGTATAGTATGTCTCCGGCACGGTTCGTGTTGCGATTCGGGATTCTTAACTAGCGACGTGATATCCAGGCAATGACAATGGCGGATCTTGATTTCTCGGTATCATCCGATCGTTTGGAGCTTTTTGTTCAAGGATCGTTATTTTCTCTCGGATTCAATTTGCGCCTTGTTCCTCCATCAGTATTAATGGTATTACCTTCTGTTAATATAGTTGCACCTTTCCAAGTTATCCCCCGCTACTCTATTACCTCTTGATATGAGACGACCTATTTAAGAAACCTCAATCTGTTTATTATTGTTTTATTAGACACCGGCTATGAGTATGTCTTTTCAATTTACTCTATACCCTGTTTTATACCCCAATTTAAAACTTGTTCTATAAAGCAATTGTATCGACAAGGATGGATTCGGGAGTTACAACAAATGGTAAGTACTTGAGATATAAATAAAGGTGAGGAGAAGTTTAGAAAGAAGATTCAGGTGTTCCTAAGGATAGTTGTTACCAGATTAAAAGAAGCTATTAGTGATTAGACCCCCGTGACTAGCAGATGGAATGGACTAGATAAGTATTAAAAAGAGAATTAGAGGAGATTATGGATCGGGAGATTTCTTGAAGTTAAATAATGGTGTTATGATGAAGTGATATATATTTTAACAAGATGATGTGACATTAGCCGATTTGTTGACAATTGGATAGCCTGTTTTACTTAACTACTGCAACAATAATGTCGGGAGTATTACCAGCAGGGAAGCTTTGATGTGAAGCTACGAAGAAAATAGCATGCAATGACAACTGAAGTTTTCGTTGATTAAGGAAGGTAAATGGACCCAATGAAGGAGAGAAGATAAATGGAAGTGAATGGACCTTTATGTGATCTTTTCTTTAATTTGGAACCTTGTTATAAGAAAGAAAGACAACAACCAACTCATATAGTAAGGACAACCGGAGGTGTGATTTTCAAAATTTTCAAAATTCTTAACAAGTTTTCAAAAAAAAAAAAAAAAAATTCCTTACAAAATTTCTAAACCCCTCTTTGGAATAAAATAAGCTTTAAATATTGGTTGTCAAGTTACTACCTGAGTTTCTTGTTTGTTAAAAGAGACCCGGATTACTGGAAAGATGCTGTTTCAGATTCAGTAGTGCTAATTCGGAGAACGAGGTAACCTGCGATTATGAAGAAGTTGATTATTCCTAATAGTAAGGTGTAAGTATTGTTTGATAAGATTAATAACAGAACCAGCGTACGGAGTAACTATTCATCCAATTACTGGGATTATCAGAGTTCAAGGAATTCATTGATTAAACGGAAGATGAGCAGGACCGAAGAAGATTGGGAAGATTTCCAGACTTTTCTAAAAGAAGAATATTATTAATAAAAAGATCGCTAAGTTGAATGATTCATGGTTATTCTGAATTAAAAAGAGGAAACTCAAGGTTATCTGATAAGAATGCCATTATGATCGAATTGTTAAAGTATTATACGTGTAGGTGCGATGTTACAAACGCGAGACTTAACAAGTAAGAATCTACCATAATACTTAGTTGCGAAGACATTTTAGCATACTTCTAAAGTTGTTATATGACACAATTGGGATATGATCGTCAAACTCGAAAGATGAACACAAGCGAAATGTGGATGGTGACCAATGGTATCATTCTTGTCCTCAACATTACAGCATATATTCCTTTTTAATTCCTAAAAATGTATGAACTCCTTTTCTTAATAAATTCTTTCTGATGATATCAAAATGGAGGATTTTGTAATCCTTTCAAATTTAATTGTTCCCCTCAAATTTTGCTTTCTGATTGGGACAAACAGTGTTATGATGAGACACTTTGTCGGAATGATGAAGAGTCGGGTGAGACGCCACCTAATCATGTGTTGTATACCATACGGTATGAAAGAATGGCCATCTTAAGTATTAATGTGCTTGTCTCATTCATATTTAAATCATTACTTCTTCTTTCTTTTCAATTCTGAGTCTATTAAAATTGTGAATCCTTCTAGTTGTTTCGTCTTATAGTTGTTCTTTGCGAGGGCTTTTCAAATAAAAGTCAACGTATTATACACCAAGCGGGCAAAGTCCCATCTACCTCTCGTGCATGGAAAGGAAACAAGGGCATATGGCGAGAATTGCAAATTACTAACCCTAGCCAGGGATGCACTAAGAGTCAAGGGGATCTACTTCAATAAGGAATACGTGTCCGAAAACGAGAATTTGCGATTTTCCTGAGAAATGTGTTATTTAGAGTATGGATGTGATGACGTGGATAATTATTGCGGATACCTTATGCATTAAAGTATTGAAAGATGTGGGAGCAACTTGATCATATATCTCTTAAGGTTTTGTTGATAAGATGAATTACCCTGTCGAATTGATAAGATTATGACTAAAGGGCTAGCAAGTTAAGAACATGCAATTATTGAATAAGTAAGTACCAATGGCGGAATCGATATTTCTGGCAATAAGTTGTGAAGAATTGATATCATTTGAGATAAGAGGATTTGACATTATTCTAAGGAGTGGATTAACTATTCAAGTGTAATGCCCAGGTAGAACGTCGTGATGAAAGATAGTTCTGAAGACGCTAAATGAGAATATGAAGAAGTTTAGAGGACAAAGGAAAGTAAAGAACTTGTTAAGAATGATTTAAGATTACAGCGACCAAAATATAAGTGCTATGACGATTATAAATAAGAGTCAGGAGCAAACCGAACTTGAAGATTTTACAGTCTCAAGATATGTTTCCAGATGAGTTACCAATAATTCCTTTAGATAAAGAAAATGCGTTTATGATTGATTTAGCACCCGAAATGAAGCCAGTGTCCAAAGCCCCGCACAGAATGGCACCAGATAAAATAAAGGAGTTACCAGAGCAAACACGGGAGATAATTAGAAGAAAAAGCAACTGGACCTAGCGTACCCCTAAAGTGCACCGTCACGATTTGTTAATAAGAAAGATGGAAGTGTGAGATTATATGTTAGCGAAAGCTCAACAAGTTTACTCTCAAGAGCAGATATCTGTTACCTCGAACCAATGATTTGTTTAATTAAATGAAGGAAGCAAGGTATTTTTATAAGATTGATTTAAGACTGGGTATATTACCAAGTGAAGATTGAACTTATGGATATATCAAAGATAATTTTCAGAACTCAGTACTGTTGCTATAAAACTCTAGAAATGTTAGTTAGATGAACTGATATACCAGTGATATTTAAATTTGATGAGTAGAATCTTGAAGGAGGAATCTGGATAAGATGTACTTGTATTACTTAAGAAGAACCATGCAACCTATACAATGATAGCTGAAGAGTCAAAGAAGAAATAAGCGGTATGAAAACTTTACCAGGTGAAAACTTTAATGGCAGGAAGTATAATTCTTAGCATAGACAGTCAGTAAGGAGGAGACAAAAGGGGATTCAACAGAAAAATTTAAAGATAGTATGAATAAAGAAAGACCAAAAGCACCATCAAAATTAAGAAGTTTTATTATTAGCCGGTTATTATCGGAAATTTGTTCAAGATTTCTTAAAAGTTGCAGTACCTTTGACGAAGCTAATCAGGAAAAGCAAGAGGTTTTTATAAAGTGGAGAAGGGTGAAGAAAGTTTTGCGAAGTTAAATGAGAGAATGGTTGCGACACCTATTTTATCAATTGGAAAGTATTAAGGAGATTCGATAGTTCATAGTAATGCTTCTCATAAGGGAATCGGCTGTGTGTCGATGCGGCACAATAAAGTATTGTATATTCATCCAGACAACCAAAACCTTATGAGCAGAAGTATCCTACTCATAATTTGGGACTAGCAGTAATAATATTCGCTTTGAGAGATTTGGGAAATATGATATGTATGGAGAAAGGTGTAAGATCTATACGGACCATAAGAGTTTGAAGTATGAACTCCCGAGGAAAAGCAAATGTAGTGGCAATAGATAAGTAAAAAGGAGAGAGGATGAACATAGGGACTGCACCAGAAGAATGATCTATGGAATTCTAGAAATTGGAATTAGAAGTCAGGGTTTATGATCCAAAAGGAGTAAGAATGTATAGTATGACTTTTCAGTCAGAGTTGTCAGAGAAGATAAGGAAGTGTTAGGAAGAGGTAATGGATCAGGATATAAATCGTCTGGTAGGTGAAGAATTATGCACGTAAAAAGGACGATCAAGGTATTCTTAGGTTTCTTCTAGAATTTGGATTCCACCAGTGACGGAGTTGAAGAATGAAATTTTACAGAAAGCTCATAACTCAAGGTATTCAATCCATCCAAGGAGTACCAAGATGTATAGAGATTTAAAGGACAATTATTGGTGGCCAGATATGAAGAGGGAAATTGGGGAATGGATTAGCAGATGTTATATATGTCAAAGAGTTAAAGTAGAGCATCACAGACCAAGTGGATTGCTACAGCCATTGGAGGTTCCAGAGTGAAAGAAAGATCCAGACAATCGAAGACATGTTACGTGTTTGTGCTATTGATTTCAAAGGAAGTTGGAACAATCATTTACCTCTGGTAGAATTTGCTTACAACAACAGTTATCACGCCAGTATTGGGATACCACCCTACGAAGCCCTTTATGGACACAAATGTAGATCTCCAGTGCATCGGGATGAGATAGGAGAACATAAAATACTTGGACCTGAATTGGTACAGCAGACAAAGGAAGTTGTTGAAGTTATTCAGAAGAGATTGATAGCCGCACAAGACCGTCAAAGGAAATATACAGACCAATCAAGGAAAGACATGGAGTTCGAAGAGGGAAGCTTGGAATTATTGAAAGTATCATCGTGGAAAGGACTAACGAGGTTTGGAAAGAAAGGAAAGCTGAGTCCAAGATATGTCGGACCTTTTGAAATTCTAAAGCGCGTTGGCAAAGTAGCTTATGAGTTGGCATTACCTCCACACATGGAGCACATTCATAATGTTTGTCATGTATCGATGTTTAATAAGTATAATCCAGACTCCAGGCATGTAATAGAATAGGAGCCAATAAAGCTTCATGAAGATTTATCATATGTAGAGAGTCCGATAGAGATTCTAGAGGAAAAAGAGAAGGTAATGAGAAATAAAGTGGTAAGTCTAGTAAGAATATTATGGAGAAAGCCAAAGGTTGAAGAGTCAACCTGTAAGTTAGAAAGTGATATAAAGAAAAAGTACCCTCATTTATTTTCTTAGGAGATTCTAAGGACAGAATCCTTTTAAGGGGGGAAGGATGTAATATCCGGGATATATCGTGTAATTATTTTTGCTAATAAATAATTATTATATGTGTTTTGTATCTATTCTGTGAATTATTTGTAAAATGTTAAATGTGTTTGGATGTTTAAAAATATTATTAATTGAGTATTTTGATTTTTATATGTCCAAAATAAAATATAGATAATTGTCATATCTTCCTAATTATTTTTATGTTGATTTATGGATTTATAAGGATCATATGAAATTTATAAAATCTTTTTTTTTTCCGAGTATTTAAAATCTATTTTATAAAAACGGGAACCAACCGACGTCATCCGTTGTTACGTTTTTGGAACCCGAAACTCTTCCGAGAACTCCTTCCTAACCTAATTGTAATATTCCGAGCATATTCCATGTTTCGACTTTTTCGATCCGGCGTACGGTTGGTCCTGCGCGGGTCCCGGCGCAACATTTTCGATACAATATTCGTTTCGGTAAATCAATAAAACTCGTATTTTCGATAAACAGGAGATTTTTATTAAACTATCCCAATTATCACCTCGTAGTACGTGCAACCAGGCGCTGAGACCAAGACCGCAGTACAAAGTGTACTGGTTTGGATAATTATCCCGAAAACCGATACCGTTTGGATCAGTTTTTATAAATAAACGTACCATTTTATATCCGGAATGATCCAACGGGATACTAATTTCCCGTAATTATAAATAGCCTTTACCGTGCTTTATTTCGTATCAGAAACCAATTGCAGTCAGTTAAATATATAATTTTCAGAGAAAATACATTATATTCATAGTGTTCTTCAGAATCAAATCTAGATTTGAAGGCGTTAGCGATATCCGATTCTGGAGTTCAAGTAACCGAATTGAAGGTCTTGAAGAGTACTTTCAGAATCTGTGATCCATACACTTGCAAAATCAAAGGTTATTTTTCTATAATTTTAATTAATTTCGAATTATTTTGGATTAAATTATGAATTTTTGTTCGAGAGATTGTTTGTATGATTTGATGATTTCATGTTGTAGAGCTTTTATTCCTAATGATTTTGGTTTATTATACTCTTGATTTGGAGTTCAATAACATGTTTAATTTAAGGTTTGATTCTCGAATTCATAAGTTAGGGTTTGAATGTTCTTGAGTGTTCTTGATGAAAAATTAGGTGTTTCTTCATTTAGGGTTATTGGTCAATTCTGTGAAGTGGGTTATGTTTCTTATTTGTTCTGCAATCGATTGGTGTATTCGGGGATATCAAACGATTCCGGGAAGAGGTGAATCAAGCTTCGCCGGAGTTCGTGAACTCAACGGCGACGGTGAACTTTTCGATCAGTTTTCCTGTCGTTCTGTTCATCGTGGATAGAAACTAAGTACGGAAACAAGTTCCCCGGAAGCCACTCTTTAATTCTGCACCAGATGAACGAGTTCTGAGCACGGGGACGAGATTCCGGTGAAAAACCGGCGAGTCCACCGGAGAAGACGACGGGGGTGGCAGAAATGTCAATTTCACCCCTGACGTTTCTCCAAGTTTCAATTTTAGTACCAAACTTTACAAATCTTACACTTCTGAAATTACGATCAAAAGTTTCAAAACCTTACACTTTACCCCCCGGAATTTCTATTTTTTTTAGAAATTGTTTTTATTTATTTATTTAAATTCTAAAAATCTATATTTAATTCTGAAAAATTATTTTTAACTCCAAAATGAATCTTGATTATTTAAATAATTAATTTTAGTTGATAATTAATTATTTAATTAGTCAATTAATTTAAATATTAATTGATTAATTAATTTAATTAGTTATTACTTAATTTTAATTGATTTAATAATTAGATTTAATTATTTAAAAATGATTTAAAAATTCCAAAAAAATAGTTTTGAGCTTTAAAATATTATTTTAAATTATTTTCAAGGCTCGATAATTATTATAAAATTGTTTTGAAGTAAGAATTGGCCAGCCGAACCTTGTTTATCAGTTTGAAATTGATCCAACGACCTATTTTAATTCCAAAAAATATTTTAAAAATCATTTTGAATACCCGAAAGTCTGTTTATGACCCGAGACTCCTCTATAAATGATATGTCATTGATTATTTGACGTGTTATGTGCTATATGTGACTTGTTGATTGACTGTCGGTTTATAGGTTCGGTGTCTACTTGTTTATGATGTAACTTTCAATCCGTTAATCGGATTTGGGTGAAACGAAGGGTAGATAGAAATGTATGTCGAATAGAATCGTATGAGTTGAATATTGATAGATACTCATGATGCCTAGCAGAGTAAGCAAGGCATAGAAAAGGGAAGCAGGTGATCAGAAAATGGAATTGATGCGTAGAAGATAAAGCAAGTGATCAGAGGATAAAAGCGAGGCATACGAAAAGCAGACGAGTGATTGTGAATTGAGTCATTAGACGAGTACAAGTGAGATTGAAAACGAATATGATAAGGCAAGTACTTCTAAACCTTTCTCGAGATATATTACAAATATTTCTAAATTTTCTTGTGACATACTGTTAATATTCAAAATAGCTCTGTTTTATATTGTAAATACTTTGAATCCTTCAGCCTTGAACCTGAGCCACGTCACTTGATCTTTGAGCCGTAAGCCTTATTCCTTGTAAACCATTTCTTGTTGATTTACCAGATACTAAACCACACAAATACGATACTACTCCACAAATACATATCCATCATATACCAAACACTGGAACAGAATTGTTTACACATACAGAAACTTTTATACTCAACCATACTTGGATATATCAAAGTACTAAAACCTTGTAAAAATACTATTCATCTAATACCCGATTATCCTACCGGCTAGAGGCCACTTCTTTTATATACTTTGACATACCCTTTCAGTAACCATGAATCTTCACCATGCTCTCATACAAATGTTTTATTGTTATTGATTATGATCTGGTTTATTGAATTCTTTTGTTTATCATATTGAACTATTTTAGAATTGGATAGTTTTTTTTGTGCAGACCAGATTCGTGGTCAGACCATATCGATGGTCAAGTTAGGCCAATGTGTGCCTTGGATCCAGTAGTCAGAGTAGTGCTGTGTACTTTGCTCGGGGTTAGTGTGTGACTGATCAGCAGCCTAACCTTGGTTTTAAAAACTTAAAATGAATATCCAATTTTATTAGTTGTTTAACAAGAAATTTGATTCCTTTAAATCGTCTCGTTTGATCATTGTTTAACCTCAGTTATTGCTATTATGACTTGCTGAGCTAGTTAGCTCACTCTTGCGAATCTTGTAATATATTTTACAGTAAAGAAGGATATGAACGATAGTGAAGTTCTTCAGTCCAAAGTGTGAGCTAGGATTCCAGTTCGACTTGGATCGAGCTAGCAGAAGCTTCATATGGTAGTGAGATAATAAGATTTTAAGAATAATTTCATTTTGTTGTAAGTTAAATTAGTTGGGATTTGGTACGTTGTAATAAAAGTTAAGGTTATGGCTTGTTCTCATACTTTTACCTGTTGCGATCCGTGGTTATGTAAAGCAGGGTCATTGCAAATAATATTTCATATACAGGTGTATATTTTGTGTATGTGTTGTGGACCACAAACTTCTGACCCGGGTTTGGAGGGCGCCACATCTTTCAATACTTTAACGCATAAGGTATCCACAATAATCATTCACGTCACCACATCCGTATTCTGAATAACATATTTCACAGGAGAATCGCAAATTCTCGTTCTCGGAGACGTATTCCTTATTGGAGTAAATTCCCTTGACTCTTAGTGCATTCCTGGCTAGGGCTAGTGATTTGCAATCCTCGCCATATGCCCTTATTTCCTTTTCATGCATGAGAGGTAGATGGAACTTTGCCCGCTTGGTTCATAATACGTTGACTTTTGTTTGAAAAACTCTTGCAAAGAACGACTGTACGACGAAACAACTAGAAGCATTTACAATTTTAATAAACTTAGAGTTGAAAAGAAAGAAGAAGTAATGATTTGGATATGAATGAGACAACCACATTGGTACTTAAGATGGCCAGTCTTTCATACCATATGGCATACAACACATGATTAGGTGGCATCCCACCCAACTCTTCGTCATTCCGATAAAGTTTCTCACCATAACACTGCTTGTCCCAATCAGAAAGCAAAACTTGAGGGGAAAAATTTGAAAGGAACGCAATATCCTCATTTTTCTTATCACCATAAGAATTTATTAATGAAAGAAGTTCATACATATTCAGGAATCAAAAGAATATACGTTGTAGTATGGGAGAAAAGAATGATCCCATTAGTCACCATTCATATTTCACTTGTATTCATCTTTCAAGCTTGTTCGATCATATCCCATTTGTGTCATATAACAACTTCAGAAAGTCTGCTGAAATTCCTTCACAAATTAAGCACTATGGTAGATTCTTACTTGTTAAGTCCTGCGTCTTTAATATCGCACCTACACGTATAATACTTTAACAATTTGATCATAATTACACTCTTATCGGATAACTTCAAGTTTCATCTTTGTAACCTGAAATAACCACTGATCATATCGATTCTTTTGTTAGTATCGTTCTTCCTTTAGAAAAGTCTATAAATCCTCCCAATCTTCTTAGATCATACTCAAGCTTCTGCTAAATTAATGAATTCTTTGAACTCCGATAGTTCTAGTACTTGGATGAATAGTTGCTCCATACACTGATTCTGTTGGTAATCTTATCAAACAATACTTGCATTCTTTCATTAGGAATAATCAAAACTTCTTTGTAAGGGCGGGTCCACTTGGCTCTCTAATTTAACGATACTAATTTCTGGAACACATATTTTCTATGTAATCCAGGTCTTATAACAAATAAAAAACTTAAATAGTAACTTGACAACCAGTTTTTAAAACTTATTTTATTCAAAAAGGCTTTTAGAAATTTTATTAAGAAAATCTCTTTCGAAAACTTGTTTAAAAAATTTTGAGAATCACACATCTGGTTGTCCTTACTATATGAGTTAATTGTTGTCCTTCCTATAACAAGGTACCAAGTTAAAGAAACGATCACACAAAGGTCCATTCACTTCCATTTATCTTCTCTCCTTCATTGGGTCTATTACCTTCCTTAATCAACGAAAACTTCAAATGTCGTTGCATATTATCTTATTCGTAGCTTCATTTCAAAGCTTCCATATTGGCAGTACTTCCATCATCATCTTTGCAGTCATTAAGTGGAACAGGTCTATCCAACAACCAACAAGTCTATTTCAAAGTTTGCTTATATCACATCACATCACTACTTTACATATCACATTTATCATAGCACCATCATCTAATTTTACGAAAATTCCAGATCTATAATTTTCTCTTTAAGTCTTTCAAAATTCATCTAGTCCATCCCACAAGCTCATCGCAGGTGGTCTATTCACTCGTGGCTCCATTTAATCTGGTAGCAGCTATCCTTCGAAACACGTGAATCTTCTTTCTAAACTCCTTCTCACCTTTATTGATATCTCATGTACTTACCATTTATTGTAGCTATCGAATCCATCCTTGTAAATACTGTTGCTCCATAAGACAGGTTTTAAACTGAGGGTATAGAACAGGGTATAAGGTAAACTGAAAAGATACATTCACAGCTGAATGTCTAGTAAAAAAAGAATAAATAGATGGAGGTTCTTAAATAGGTAGTCTCGTATCAAGAGGTGGTAGAATAGCGTAGAATAATTTGAAAAGGTGCAACTATCATAATAGAAGATAATACTATTAATACCGATGGAAGAATAAGGTGCAAATCAAATCTGGGAGAAGATCATGATCCTCGAACGGAAGGCTCCAAATGATCAGATGATACTGGAAAAACAGGATCTTCCATTGCCGTTATCTGGAAATCACGTCGCAAGCTAAGAATCTCGAATCGCAACACGAATCGTGCCGAAAACCTATTATATAGTTGCACTCAACCTCACAATGTCTTATCTTTCTATTTCATATTCCTAATCCTAACTCTCTACCCAATCCCGACAATCTAGGCTTGTTTTAGTGACTTATAACCTGTAGCTCTGATACCAACCTGTGACGCCCTCCAAACCCGGGTCAGAAGTTTGGGGTCCACAACACATACACAATATATAAACCTGTATAAGAAATATTATTTGCAATGACCCTGCTTTACATAACCACGGATCACAACAGGTTAAAGTATGAAAACGAGCCACAACCTTAACTTTTATTACAACGTACCAAATCCCAACTAATTTAACTTACAACTGATAATAAAATTATTCTTACAATCTTACTATCTCACTACCAATATAAGCTCCTGCTAGCTCGATCCAACTCAATCTGGGATCCTAGCTCGCACTCTGGACTGAGGAACCTCGCTATCAACCATATCCTTTTTAACTGTAGAATACATAAAAATATTCGCAAGAGTGAGCTAACTAGCTCAGCAAGTCATAATAACGATAACTGAGGCTAAACAATATTTAAATGGAAATGATTCAGAAGAATCAAGTTTCTTGTTAAATAATCGTTAGAATTGGATTTTCATTTTTTTTTTAAATTTTAAAACCAAGGTTAGGTTGCTGATCAGTCACGGACTAACCCCGAGCAAGGCACACAGCTCTGCTCTATAAACTGGATCCAAGGAAAACATTGGCCTAATTCGACCACGAATCTGGTCTGACCACAAATCTGGTCCACATAAAGAAAACTATCCAATTCCAAATCAATTCAATATGAATAACAATATAACTTAATAAAACAAGATCATAATCAACAGTGATGAAACATTTGTATAAAGGCATGATGCATTTCATGAGTATCACAAGGGTGCATCAAAGTATGTATAAGAAATGGCCTTCAGCCTGTAGGAGAATCGGGTATTAGATAAGCAATGATTTTACAAGGTTTAGTTCTTTGATGTCACCAGGTATGGTTGAGTATAAAAGTTTATGTATGTTCGAACAATTCTGTTTCAATGTTTGGTATATGATGAGTATATATTTGTGGAGTAGTATCGAATTTGTGTGATTTAGTATCTGGTAAATTAACAAGGAATGGATCACAAAGAATAAGGCTTACGGCTCAAAGATCAAATGATGTGGCTCAGGTTCAAGGATGAATGATTCAAAGTACTTACAATATAAAACAGAACTATTTTGAATACTTAATAATATGCCATGATAGAATTTATAAATATTTGCATTTTATCTCGAAAAGGTTTAGAAGTACTTGCCTTATCACACATGATTCCAACTTCACTTGTACTTGTCTATGACTCTATTCAACAAGCACTCATTTAATTTTCCTATGCCTCGCTTCTATTTACTGATCACTTGCTTTGTTTTCTACGCATCGATTCCATTTTCTGATCACCTGCTTCCCTTTTTCTACGCCTTGCTTACTCTGCTAGGCACCATAAGTATCTATCAATATTCATCTCATATTATTCTAGTTGTCACATAGACGTTATAAGGTTTTATCTACCCTTCGTTTTACCCAAATTCGATTTACGGATTAAAAATAATGCTAAAAACAAGTAAAAACTGAACATATAGACCGACAGTCAAACAAACAAGTCACATATAACACATAGCACGTCAAAGAATCCATGAAATTTTATTTATAAGGAAGTCTCAGATCATAAACAATCTTTCGGGTATTTAATATGATTTTTAAAATATTTTTCGGAGTCAAAACGGGTCGTTGGATAAATTTTAAAGCAATAAACAGGGTTCGGTTGGCCAAATCTGACTTCAAAATAATTTTATAATAATTATCGAGCCTTGAAAACAACTTAAAATGATATTTTAAAGCTCAAAACTATTTTTTTGGAATTTTTAAATTATTAATAAATAATTAAATCTAATTAATTAATTAATTAAAATCAATTAATAATTAATTAAATCAATTAATCAATTAAATTTCGAATTAATTGACTAATTAATCAATTAATTATTAACTAAAAATTAATTAACTAATTAATTCAGATTTATTTTTGAATTAAAAATATTTTTTTTGGAATTTAAATAATGATTTTAGGAAATTAAAATGAATTTTAGAATTTAAATAATGGATTTTTGAATTATTTATAAAAAGAAAATCCAGAAACAGGTTACTGATTTTTGATTTAGGAAAAATAGAATCAAATCCGGGTCGAAACCGGGTTGAGTCGCGGGTCAAGACAAGAAAACGGGTTGGCAAGAACACCGACCGATTTCCAGAATCCGGCGGGTTCTTGTCAACTCCGGCGACCTTAATCTGCCTAAAAACTGATGGTTTGAGTTCGCTTCTTGACGGGGATTCATTCAGATTCTTCCGAGAAGCACAAATTAGTCAACAAACATCATCAACAATTGCCCAGTCAAACTTTCGGCCAAAAACCGGCCAGACACACGAAGAACTCCGGCGAAAACTTCAAAAGACAACTCCGTGCTTATCAGGAATCGTTTGTGATATGTGAATACATGGTTCGATTGCAAATTTGATAAGGAACACAAAGCACCCATCAAGATCGACTGAAAACCCCTAACAAAGATTACCCCAAATCGAGTTGAAAACATTCAAAGCAATATAAACCCTAATTCTAAAATTTGAAAATCAAACTCAAAATTAAACATGTTATTGAACTCCAAATCAAGAGTATAATATACCAAAATCATCAGGAAGACAAGCTCAATAGCATGCAATCATCAAATCATACAAACAATCCCTCAAACAAAAATTCATAATTTTAATTTCAAGAAATTCGAATATAAACATTTGGATAGAAAATCACCTGATGTTTCTGGGTTGAAATTGATGAAATATATTGATTCTAGATTTCAGTAGCTTCATTTTGAGTATATGTATGCCAAAATTGGATATCGATAACGCCTCCGGATTTAAGTTTGATTATGATGAACGAAATATAATTATAGTATTTTCTCTGTAGAAATTCTGTAAATACTGTTTGCAAATGATTTTCGGTACGAAATAATATACGGTAAAGGCTATTTATAATTACGGGAAATTAGTATCCAGTTGGATCATTCCAGATATAAAATAGTACGTTTATTTATAAAAAACAGATCCAAACGGTACCGGTTTTCGGGATAATTATCCAAATCAGTACAATTTGTACTGCGGTCTTGGTCTCAGCTCCTGGTTACATGTATTACGAGGTGATAATTATAATAGTTTAATAAAAAGATCCCATTTATCAAAAATATGAGTTTTGTTGATTCATCGAAACGAATTTTGTATCGAAAATATTGCGCCGGGACCCGCGCAGGATAAACCGTACGCCGGATCGAAAAAGTCAAAACATGGAAAATGCTCGGAATATTGCAATTAGGTTAGAAAGGAGTTCTCGGAAGAGTTTCGGGTTATAAAAACGTAAAAACGGTTGAGGTCTGCTGGTTCCCAATTATACAAAATAATTTATAAATACTCAGAAAAATAACTTATTTAATCCATAAATC
This sequence comes from Apium graveolens, assembly GCF_009905375.1. Taxonomy (NCBI): domain Eukaryota; kingdom Viridiplantae; phylum Streptophyta; class Magnoliopsida; order Apiales; family Apiaceae; genus Apium; species Apium graveolens. The sequence goes on from NW_027421671.1 coordinate 48,150, forward strand.
ATTTATAAAATCATAAATCAACATTAAAATTGATAGAAAAATATCACAATTATCTATACTTTATTTTGGACTTATAAAAATTAAAATACTCAAATTATATCATATTTACATATCCAAACACAGATAACACTTCGCAGATAATTCACCAAAATTCATATAATAATCACATAATATTTATTTATTAACAAAAATAATTACACGTCATATCCTGGATATTACATCTCTAATGAGAATTTGACTTGTTGATATCTCCAACTCCAATCTTCATATCTTCATTTTGACTTGTCGATATCTCTGAGTTCTCTAATGCAGAAATGACTTGTCGATATCTCTGAGATCTTTATAGGCAATTTGACTTGTCGATATCTTTGAGATCTCTAATGATAGTTTGACTTGTCGATATCTCCAATCTTCATATCTTTATTTGGCTTGTCGATATCTCTGAGACTTCTCTATAAGCTATTTTAGACTTCTCGATAAGTCATTATGGAGTTCTCGAATGACTTCTCTATATGACTTGATCTGTGACTGTAGATATCTTGACTTAGAATATTTTTCCCAAAATAGATTTATTCAACTCCAAGCTTCTTCAAAATTTCTCTGAGGCATGATCTTCTTGATCTTCTTCCAGAGTTTATTCTTAGGCTTGAGACTGTTTACAGAAAAATACTCCAGTCTAATTTTTGACATTTTTACAGACTCAAGTGATACAGTACAAAATACAAATTTAGATTATCATAAAACTAATTTGTAACACCCCCAGATCCGGGGTCGGGGGTCCGGGTTGTCACGGTCTTTCTTTCCACAATATCACTTCACTTAATTAATAATAAATAACCTCATGCTGTGACCCCATACTAACACACACCACAACCCGTTATAGTCTCAGAGATGAAATTGAAATAAGTACAAGTCTTTGAATCCACCATTTAAAAGTTATTACAACCCAAAATGATTACTTGATAAATTTACAGTTAATTGCCATTATCTGCCACAAGTTATAATTATACATAATTTGATTCTCAAAAGTAGATGGTCTGAACTACAATGGATCTACCTCTGCAGCTATAGCAGCTACAACATCATCGGGAAGACGCGGGACGCTTCCCACGCGCTTGCGCTGGGTCTGCTGGAGTCTGGCCATCTCTCCTAACTGTTGTTGTGTGATGAAGAAATAAAGCAAGAGTGAGCCTTACAGCTCGCAAGATAATACATAGTGATAACAATAATATAAGTATCTAAATGGATACTTACTAGAATCTTTATCGTGTGTAAGATAATTACTTACTAGATATAAGTAAAAACAAGGAATGAAGTTACCAATACTTCACCACACTTATATCATTTATAAAGCTACTTGAACTACCACCGTTCAAAGTATTATAAGTTTTAAGAAAAACATCCCATAGATGAGACCACAAGTTAAGACTTGAATAGATTCAATCTTTGAAATATTATTGAATGAAAAAGTTATGAGATACTTTATTTAGTCCCGATATATATATATATCCACATATATATATCTCTAAAACATTTCCTGGAACCTCTGTTATGTAAAGTATGAACAGAGTTTGAAACATCCAATGAATTTTGGAAAGGAAAAGAATTTTGGCATAAACCAGATATCTTGCTGATCAGGCAAAGATACCAATAAGTAACCTTTTCTACTGTAGATGGATGAATTCCTCACCGGTCATCACCCTGGCCGCATTAGGACCTCGCGCTAGACCGTTACCCGGCCCCTCACGCGTTGATGGACTGCCACCCAGCCACTTACACATTCATAGACCGTACCCCGGCCTGTCGCTTATGCCGACTCAATTAGATGGGCTTACTTCCCGAACGTTGGGCAAGTAATCAATTCATTTACCAAAACTGCAACCTCGTTGCGAATATAAAATACACCACAGAGCCGGATTCCCCAGGTTTTGAGCGAGTATTTAAATCCCCTTAAAAAGGAAGATCTTAAATATAAAAATGAGTTTTGGGATCCGCTCTGACTTTAAAAATCATTTTGAAGACTCGAAAACACTTTAAAGAGTGTTTGGAGTAAAGCTGATTTAATGAAGTAAATCAGTCCCCAGAATATTTAGAAAATGACTGAATATTATTATTTAAATAATATTCCCATAAAGAATAATCTTTATAAAAATAATTGAAGTAGAAGTATTAAAACTTATACTTGAAACGAGTATTAAATAACCAAAGATATACTTATATGAAAGTATTATCTTTATTTGAATAATCGAAAATAAGTTTGATTATTAACACCTTATTCTTTAATAAAATAAAGAATATATTTCAGCAAATAATCGGAGTCATAGATCCTCAAATGAATATTCAAATAATATTCATTAAATAATATAAACTGAGTCATAAGCCTTCGAATGAATATTCAAATAATATTCAATAAATAATATAAAAGAGTCATAAGCCCTCGAATGAATATTCAAAATAATATTCAATAATAAAATAAAGCTAAAGTTATCGAATAAACCTTATTCGATTAATAGTTTGGAAAACTATAACCATATATATATATATATATAAATATATATATATATATATATATATATATATATATATATCCATATCCATATATACAAGATTACTCGGGATCCTCGACTCCCGGTTTTTAGAAAATATTTTCACCTTTGGGTCCCTATACTAAGGGTATATGCAAGTTACCGCTATTATCTAGCATAGGTATTATCAACTGAACCAACAGATATATATTTCAAGAATATGAAACAGGCATGCATATATACCATATCACATGCTACAATATATCGTAAGAATTTGCTAAATAACCAATATGCATTTATCGCAAGATCATGCATATACAAATGTATACATCACAACAACAGTATAACGGATAGAATACTTGCCTGAGCGACTTGGGGGTGAGAAAGGCTCGGGACGAGTCTGATAACCTATAAACAACAAGTAAGTTGGAATTAAACCAAAATCACTTGTAAATCTATACTTTAACTAACTTAGACTCTAACGCTTGTTTTGCGCTCACTGATTTGCTTAAGTCACTCGGGTACCCGCGGCTCCACCATTTTTAATAATTTAACCTTTACGAGTTTTAAAGCGATTCCTTTGCGAGTGTCTTACCAACTGCCTAACACACTTACCATAAATGTTTCATACATTAATTAACCCTTTTTGGTCTTTAACCTATGTTTCAAAGTAAGGCGGTGGAAAAAGTTTCGTTCGCGAAACGCCGTTACTTGAAACGGTCGTTTCTCCTAAACCGTGCATCGGAATCGAACGAACTACATATCAAAACGAAGCTCGTAACATGAGCTATCTAAACATGGCAGTGGTCATAATCTAGCAGGGGGTTCTCGGGTCCTAATGCTATGCACAAAAACAGTCCAAAGAAAATCGGACGTTACGACGGCTATGTTTACGCGATTTCCCAATTTTAACCATTCAAAACCAACCACAAACCAACCTCAAATCCAACATACAACCAACATCCATCCTCATCACATCATAACAACCCCAACCAATTCAATTTAATCATTTATACTTATGCCTAAGCTTAATTTAACCATACTTAAGTTCTTTTAATCAAAACCACAACATTTATCATTCCATTTTACTACCATTCCAAATCCCAAACTCTAAATCACAACAACAAGCTACAATATCATCCTACTAATCAAAATCATCTTATAATACATAGGGATCTATGGTTTGGAGATGGTATACCTTCCTTGAAGTGGTGGGATGAGCTAGGAAGCCTTAAGAAGCTTTGAGAAGTCTTAGGAAAGCTTGGATCTTCAAGAAAAACAAGAAAACTTCAAGTTAAAAAACTTGAAAACACTATTCATAGTCTTCTTCTTTGATTAAATGAAGAAGATTGAGAAGGAATTAATGGCTTAAACTCATGATATAGTCCTAACTAAGCATGAAGATGATTAGGGAATTATCTTACCAATTTAGGAAGCTTGGATCTTGAGTTTTGAATTGTTCTTGCCTTATGAATAGTAAAAAGCCGAGAGCTTCAAGAACAAAGCCTTGGTTGCTTTTTGATTTTTGATGAAAATGATTTTTGCTTGGCTTGGTTGCTTGGTTTTTGTGCTTGCTTTAGTCAATTACCTTTTTGCCCTTGAATTTGTGTGGTTACAAAGCCACCACACCTCCTTCCTTCCCATGTCATGCCTATGTCATCCGCATGATGTCATCCTCCCTTCCTTGTCCTCTTTCTATTGGTTGGATGACATCATTCCCACTAATCCCTTTGATTAACTTCCTAATCGTTTGCCTAATGACCGCTGATCTGTTATACGGTTCGCTTAACTTTCGTTCTCGTTTATCGTTTGAAGGATCATACCCGGGATCTTATTACTTAGGTTCCCTTAACCTTTCTCAATACATTATATTCCTTTTTATGATCCTCTATTATAATCCTTTAATTTAAATCCTTTTTACCCTGTTACCTTATACTCAATTCTCTCCGTATCTTGTGGATTTCCGGGAAAAACCAAAGTGTTCGGAATTGGATTCTGACGATCTTTACATACACTTATATACTACATAGAGTACTAATAATATCCCAGAATATCCATAACAGAACCCCTACATAGTGTGGCGTGAAAAGTTTCTTCATTCAGCTAAAACACTATTCACAAGGGTTACAAAAAGTTGAAAAATTTTGGGGTTATTACAGTCTCCCCTCCTTAAAAGGATTCCGTCCAGGAAACAAACAGAAAACAAATGGGGGTACTTTTCTAGCATTGTGCTCTCTAGTTCCCAAGTTGATTCTTCCACATTATGATTCTGCCATAGTACTCTGACTAGCTTGATCACTTTGTTCCGAAGCACCTGCTCCTTCTTATCCATAATCCTTACTGGCTTCTCCACGTAAGTTAGATCTGGCTGCATATCCACCTGCTCGTACTCCACTATGTGCCTGGCATCCCGATGATACCTCCTTAGCATTGACACATGGAACACATTATGAACTTGTTGCAAATTAGGGGGTAGGGCTAGCTCGTAAGCTAACTTTCCAATCCGTCTTAATATCTCAAAAGGTCCAATGTATCTTGGGCTTAGTTTTCCTTTCTTTCCGAACCTCATTAATCCCTTCCAAGGGGATACTTTCAGCAGTACTAAGTCCCCTACTTCATATTCCTTGTCCTTTCGGGCTAGGTCTGCATATTTCTTTTGTCTGTCTTGGGCTGCTACAAGTCGCCCTCTGATAAGATCCACTATATCTTTGGTCCTTTGGACCACTTCGGGTCCGAGCATCTTCCGCTCTCCTACTTCATCCCAGTATAAGGGAGATCGACACCTTCTTCCGTACAGGGCCTCATAAGGCGGCATTCCGATGCTAGCATGAAAGCTATTGTTATAAGAAAACTCGATCAACGGCAAGTGATCATCCCAACTTCCTTTAAGGTCTATTGCACAGACTCTCAACATATCCTCTAGTGTCTGGATGGTCCTTTCACTCTGTCCATCCGTTTGGGGATGGTACGCGGTACTCATATTTAACTTGGTCCCCGCACACTCCTGAAAGCTCCTCCAAAATCTGGAGTTGAACCTAGGGTCTCGGTCTGAGACAATGGACGCTGGGACTCCATGTCGCGTCACTATTTCCTTAAGGTAAATGTCCACCAGTCTATCGACTGTGTATCTCTCATTGATAGGAATGAAATGAGCTGACTTTGTCAGTCGGTCTATAATTACCCAAATAGCATCGTGATTGGCTTTCGTCCTTGGCAAGCCTACAACAAAATCCATCGCTATCTGTTCCCATTTCCATTCGGGAATCTCCAGGGGTCGCAAAAGTCCACTGGGTCTCTGGTGCTCTGCCTTTACTCTTTGGCAAGTCAAACACTTGTTTACCCATTCTGCTACGTCCCTCTTCATGTTGGGCCACCAGTAATATTCCTTCAAATCCCTATACATCTTGGTACTTCCTGGGTGAATGGAATACCTTGAACTATGGCTTTCATCCAAAATCTCATCTTTAAGTTCTTGAACATTCGGAACCCAAATTCGGTAGGAGTACCTCATTATCCCTTTATCATCTTTCTCAGTATGGATCTCCTCTCCAGTCATTGACTCTCTGCCTTCATTCATTATTTTCTCCTGGCACAATCTGATCTTTTCCAATAACTCTGGCTGCATTGAGATCTCAAAAAGCTTTTCAGTTCCGGTTCCGGTTACCTTTACTTCTATTTCCATTCTCTCAAAATCTCTCATTAATTCTTCCGAAGTCGTTATCATTCTGAGTCTTTCCTTTCTACTAAGGGCATCAGCCACCACATTGGCTTTCCCTGGATGATAGAGAATCTCACAGTCATAGTCCTTGATTAGTTCTAACCATCTCCTCTGGCGCATGTTGAGCTCTTTCTGCGTAAATATGTACTTGAGGCTCTTATGGTCTGTGAAAATCTCGCACTTCTCTCCATACAAGTAGTGCCTCCAAATTTTTAAAGCAAATACTATTGCCGCGAGCTCAAGGTCATGAGTAGGATATCTAACCTCGTATTCCTTCAGTTGTCTCGACGCATACGCAATAACTCTACCGTGCTGCATAAGTACACATCCTAATCCTTTGTGCGACGCGTCACTATATATCACAAAATCTCCTTTTCCGTCCGGCAATGCCAATACCGGAGCCGTTATCAACCTTTTCTTTAATTTCTGAAAACTTTTCTCGCATTTCTCCGTCCATTCAAACTTCTCTGTCTTACGAGTAAGTCGTGTCAAAGGGGCTGCGATCTTCGCAAAGTCCTGTACAAATCTTCGATAGTAGCCGGCCAATCCTATGAAACTCCTTACCTCTGTGGGTGTGGTTGGCCTTTCCCAATTTGAGACCGCCTCTATCTTGGAGGGGTCGACCAATACTCCTTCTTTATTTATCACATGTCCTAAAAACTGTACTTCATTCCGCCAGAATTCACACTTCGAGAATTTGGCATATAACTGTTCCTCTCTGAGTATTCCTAGAGCTATCCTCAAATGCTCTGCATGTTCTGCCTCAGTCCTTGAGTAGATCAAAATATCATCGATAAAAACTATCACACACTTGTCCAAGTACTTCTTAAATACTCTATTCATTAAATCCATGAAAGCCGCTGGGGCGTTGGTTAATCCAAAGGACATTACCAAGAACTCATAATGCCCATACCTGGTACGGAACGTTGTCTTGGAAATATCTTCGGGTTTAATCTTTAGTTGGTGATATCCAGTTCTCAGGTCGATCTTGGAAAAATAAACAGCATCCTTTAGCTGGTCGAACAGATCGTCTATTCTAGGTAATGGGTACCTGTTCTTTATGGTTAGCTTGTTCAATTCTCGATAGTCTATGCACAACCTCATGCTCCCATCTTTCTTCTTAACAAATAAAACTGGTGCTCCCCACGGAGACACACTGGGTCTTATCATACCCTTATCCAAGAGTTCCTGCAATTGGATAGCTAATTCCTTCATTTCTAACGGGGCTAACCGGTGAGGTGCTTTTGAAACTGGCGCCGTCCCTGGGGCCAACTCAATAGCAAATTCAATCACTCTATCGGGTGGTAATCCCGGAAGGTCTTGTGGGAATACATCTTCAAATTCGTTGACTACTGGAATATCTTGTAAGTTGGGCACCTCCTTCTGCGTGTCCACCACATAGGCTAGGTAAGCCTCACTTCCTTTTCGTAGCATCCTTTTGGCCTGGGCCATAGTCAAAAATTTCTGCGTCTGCCTCTTTCCTCTAAATATAACTTCTTTCTTCCCGGGGATATTTAACTTAACTTTCTTCCCTTTACAGTCTATCTGAGCATCGTTGCTAGATAGCCAGTCCATTCCCAAAATCACATCAAACTCCCCTAATTTAAAAGGAATCAGATCAACACTGAAAGATTGCTCCCCTATGCCTATCTCACAGGCGGGGTGAATCTGGTTAACAGGAATAATTTCATGATTGGCTATTTCTACTTGTAAGGGTTCTATCAAGGGTTCAGCCTTAAGTCTTAACTTACGCGCAAGGTCCTTTGATATAAAAGATTTAGTAGCTCCCGAATCAAATAAAACATTTGCACTGATTGAATTTAGAGAAAGGGTACCTGCTATCACATCTGAATCTTTCATAGCATCCTGGACTGTCATGTTGAAAGTCCTCGCAGTAGGTGGCTTATTAGAAGCAGCCCTGCTTGCTCCCGAAGCTGCTGGTTTGTTCATTGGGCATTCCCTCTTCCAATGACCCGGGCGTCCACACCGATGACAATTGGTGGTTGGAACGACGACAGGGGCTGACGAAGGGCATTTATTTGAGTAGTGGCCTTCCCGACCGCACTTAAAACAGGTTACTGGCCTTTCTTTACACTCCCCAGTGTGATTCCTTCCACATATGTTACAGGCTGGCAATGGGGGTCGAGACTGGTTGGAATAGGACATTCTTGACTTCTGGCCGCCCTGGCTCACACTCACACTCATTGGCCGCTTAAACCCAGTGTTCCTTCCTGGTAGGGACACTGCTCCTCGATTAAATCTAGTTGGGAAGCTCCTTCCTGCGGAACCTCCACCCATGCTCATACTTTTCCTCTTTATTCCTTTCTTCTCTCTTTCCTTCTGCATCTGTTCACTTCCAACTTCTACAATCGTTGCCTTTTGCACCAGAGTGGCATAGTTCGTAAGCTCAAGGATTGCCACCCTATTTTGAATCCACGGTTTCAGTCCCTGCTGAAACCTCCTAGCTTTCTTTTCCTCGGTGCTCACAAACTCCGGCATAAACCTTGATAACTCAGTAAATTTCGCCTCGTACTCTGCTACAGACAAGTTATTCTGCTTTAGCTCCAAGAACTTGAGCTCCATCTGGTTTTCCATAAACCTCGGGAAATACTTTCCCAGAAACAACTGACTAAATCTCTCCCAGGTTATAATAGCATCTGTCTCCATGTTTTTCTTGGCCTCCCACCAGTAGTTAGCTTCTCCTTTCAGAAGGTAGGTAGCAAATACAGTCTTCTGTGCCTCCTCGGTACTCAAAATCTCAAAAGATTTCTCCATTTCCTTTAACCATGCTCTTGCCTCAACTGGGTCGGCTGATCCGTGGAACTCAGGGGGCTTAAGGGACTTAAAAGCCCTGAAAGAGTTTGCCACTGCATTGTTACTTCCTTGAGGGGGTGGGTTGGGTTGACATTCCAAATTCTGCCTTAGGAGTTGCATGAACTGGCCCATGGGATCCATGCCTGGGTTTGGTACTGGTTGCTCAACCTCGGTTTCTCCTTCTTCAGCCTCTATCTCAAATCCCTCAACATCATATGTTTCCTCTTCCTCTTCATACAGGGAGTCATCCTGTTCCACATAATCCTTATCTTCCTCTTCACTGTGTTCTTGGTTTCTATTGTCCTGATTATGGCTTCCCTGGTCCTCAGATCCAGGGTTCGCCCTAGTTCCAATCTTTCTTGGCGGCATGATTCTGATAATAATAAAAACAATTATTGGGAAAATTCAACGTTAGGTCACAATCATATACAATATTGTGCCTTGCACAGCTCTTATAATGGGGAGAACGTATATCGCAATTCTATTATTTTAAGAAAGTTCTAATACGAAGTGCAGTAATAATAATGATAAAACAATGATCCCGTCACTATGGAACTGAACCGAAAGGAAACAAATATATACATAATGCGAGAAATACATAGTTTGATCTGGTCAAAAGTACAACAGTGCTACAGTCATCTATCCCAAAAGTGATACACAAGAGTCTATCTGTCTAGTCAGAAAAAAGGATGCTATATACAAGTCAACTATCCCGGAAAATTGGCTCTTACTAAGGCCTCGGCTAACTAGACAACTAGACTATTCCATCATCAATCCTGAATCACACACCGGAGCGGGTCAGCTCCCAAACCCTTTCCATCGCACGACGGAAGATATAGTCGGCCTGCCGCTTGGAGATCCTACCATGCCTGTCCCCCTGGAGAGATCTGAGTCTCGCTCGGGACGTGAGCTCTATCCCCGTAAGCTCCCTCCTCAAGGATCGGGGTATAGAAGCCCTAGTCTCAATACATCCTGAACATATCCATGAGCTAACGAAGACTGCCTGTGGGCAGGGTCAAGAGGTGGTGAATCCGGAGCCGTTGAGGGTGCCTCCTCGGTCTGCCTAGGCTCGGAAGTATGGGTCTCTGAGCTGTCATCATCGGGAATCCAGGATAGTGGTGGAGGGGTAGGGGCTCTGACCACCGGAAGTGTGGGTAAAGGGATACCAGCATACACTACCATAGGTCCAACACGCTCCTCAGCTACTGGGACCTCATCCGGGTCCTCCTTATCTGGAATAGCAATAACCTCTGTCTCTGACTCCTCTGAGGGGTCCTCCTCATCTGAAATAGCAATGACCTCCGTCTCAGGCTCCTCTGAGGGGTCCTCCTCATCCTCCTCCATCTCAGGCTCCTCCTGATCCTCAACATCTAGCAATGCCTCATCGTGCTCACGCTCGAACATCTCAGGGTCCTCTATCTCAGGCGCCTACACATTAAACGAGCTAAGTTACTATCATGATACTTATAAGGGTTCCCGTAAGGGTTTTAACTGTCAGCACTACTTTAAGTAGTCCGACCATGAACTTGGCAAGAGTTCTTATTATCTTTGTGAGTTTGTTATTATATCGACGCATCATCTCTGAGGTTTATAACGCTTAGCTCTGATACCATTTCTGTAACACCCCCAGATCCGGGGTCGGGGATCCGGGTTGTCACGGTCTTTCTTTCCACAATATCACTTCACTTAATTAATAATAATTAACCTCATGCTGTGACCCCATACTAACACACACCACAACCCATTATAGTCTCAGAGATGAAATTGAAATAAGTACAAGTCTTTGAATCCACCATTTAAAAGTTATTACAACCCAAAATGATTACTTGATAAATTTACAGTTAATTGCCATTATCTGCCACAAGTTATAATTATACATAATTTGATTCTCAAAAGTAGATGGTCTGAACTACAATGGATCTACCTCTGCAGCTATAGCAGCTACAACATCATCGGGAAGACGCGGGACGCTTCCCACGCGCTTGCGCTGGGTCTGCTGGAGTCTGGCCATCTCTCCTAACTGTTGTTGTGTGATGAAGAAATAAAGCAAGAGTGAGCCTTACAGCTCGCAAGATAATACATAGTGATAACAATAATATAAGTATCTAAATGGATACTTACTAGAATCTTTATCGTGTGTAAGATAATTACTTACTAGATATAAGTAAAAACAAGGAATGAAGTTACCAATACTTCACCACACTTATATCATTTATAAAGCTACTTGAACTACCACCGTTCAAAGTATTATAAGTTTTAAGAAAAACATCCCATAGATGAGACCACAAGTTAAGACTTGAATAGATTCAATCTTTGAAATATTATTGAATGAAAAAGTTATGAGATACTTTATTTAGTCCCGATATATATATATATCCACATATATATATCTCTAAAACATTTCCTGGAACCTCTGTTATGTAAAGTATGAACAGAGTTTGAAACATCCAATGAATTTTGGAAAGGAAAAGAATTTTGGCATAAACCAGATATCTTGCTGATCAGGCAAAGATACCAATAAGTAACCTTTTCTACTGTAGATGGATGAATTCCTCACCGGTCATCACCCTGGCCGCATTAGGACCTCGCGCTAGACCGTTACCCGGCCCCTCACGCGTTGATGGACTGCCACCCAGCCACTTACACATTCATAGACCGTACCCCGGCCTGTCGCTTATGCCGACTCAATTAGATGGGCTTACTTCCCGAACGTTGGGCAAGTAATCAATTCATTTACCAAAACTGCAACCTCGTTGCGAATATAAAATACACCACAGAGCCGGATTCCCCAGGTTTTGAGCGAGTATTTAAATCCCCTTAAAAAGGAAGATCTTAAATATAAAAATGAGTTTTGGGATCCGCTCTGACTTTAAAAATCATTTTGAAGACTCGAAAACACTTTAAAGAGTGTTTGGAGTAAAGCTGATTTAATGAAGTAAATCAGTCCCCAGAATATTTAGAAAATGACTGAATATTATTATTTAAATAATATTCCCATAAAGAATAATCTTTATAAAAATAATTGAAGTAGAAGTATTAAAACTTATACTTGAAACGAGTATTAAATAACCAAAGATATACTTATATGAAAGTATTATCTTTATTTGAATAATCGAAAATAAGTTTGATTATTAACACCTTATTCTTTAATAAAATAAAGAATATATTTCAGCAAATAATCGGAGTCATAGATCCTCAAATGAATATTCAAATAATATTCATTAAATAATATAAACTGAGTCATAAGCCTTCGAATGAATATTCAAATAATATTCAATAAATAATATAAAAGAGTCATAAGCCCTCGAATGAATATTCAAAATAATATTCAATAATAAAATAAAGCTAAAGTTATCGAATAAACCTTATTCGATTAATAGTTTGGAAAACTATAACCATATATATATATATATAAATATATATATATATATATATCCATATCCATATATACAAGATTACTCGGGATCCTCGACTCCCGGTTTTTAGAAAATATTTTCACCTTTGGGTCCCTATACTAAGGGTATATGCAAGTTACCGCTATTCTCTAGCATAGGTATTATCAACTGAACCAACAGATATATATTTCAAGAATATGAAACAGGCATGCATATATACCATATCACATGCTACAATATATCGCAAGAATTTGCTAAATAACCAATATGCATTTATCGCAAGATCATGCATATACAAATGTATACATCACAACAACAGTATAACGGATAGAATACTTGCCTGAGCGACTTGGGGGTGAGAAAGGCTCGGGACGAGTCTGATAATCTATAAACAACAAGTAAGTTGGAATTAAACCAAAATCACTTGTAAATCTATACTTTAACTAACTTAGACTCTAACGCTTGTTTTGCGCTCACTGATTTGCTTAAGTCACTCGGGTACCCGCGGCTCCACCATTTTTAATAATTTAACCTTTACGAGTTTTAAAGCGATTCCTTCGCGAGTGTCTTACCAACTGCCTAACACACTTACCATAAATGTTTCATACATTAATTAACCCTTTTTGGTCTTTAACCTATGTTTCAAAGTAAGGCGAGGGAAAAAGTTTCGTTCGCGAAACGCCGTTACTTGAAACGGTCGTTTCTCCTAAACCGTGCATCGGAATCGAACGAACTACATATCAAAACGAAGCTCGTAACATGAGCTATCTAAACATGGCAGTGGTCATAATCTAGCAGGGGGTTCTCGGGTCCTAATGCTATGCACAAAAACAGTCCAAAGAAAATCGGACGTTACGACGGCTATGTTTACGCGATTTCCCAATTTTAACCATTCAAAACCAACCACAAACCAACCTCAAATCCAACATACAACCAACATCCATCCTCATCACATCATAACAACCCCAACCAATTCAATTTAATCATTTATACTTATGCCTAAGCTTAATTTAACCATACTTAAGTTCTTTTAATCAAAACCACAACATTTACCATTCCATTTTACTACCATTCCAAATCCCAAACTCTAAATCACAACAACAAGCTACAATATCATCCTACTAATCAAAATCATCTTATAATACATAGGTATCTATGGTTTGGAGATGGTATACCTTCCTTGAAGTGGTGGGATGAGCTAGGAAGCCTTAAGAAGCTTTGAGAAGTCTTAGGAAAGCTTGGATCTTCAAGAAAAACAAGAAAACTTCAAGTTAAAAAAACTTGAAAACACTATTCATAGTCTTCTTCTTTGATTAAATGAAGAAGATTGAGAAGGAATTAATGGCTTAAACTCATGATATAGTCCTAACTAAGCATGAAGATGATTAGGGAATTATCTTACCAATTTAGGAAGCTTGGATCTTGAGTTTTGAATTGTTCTTGCCTTATGAATAGTAAAAAGCCGAGAGCTTCAAGAACAAAGCCTTGGTTGCTTTTTGATTTTTGATGAAAATGATTTTTGCTTGGCTTGGTTGCTTGGTTTTTGTGCTTGCTTTAGTCAATTACCTTTTTGCCCTTGAATTTGTGTGGTTACAAAGCCACCACACCTCCTTCCTTCCCATGTCATACCTATGTCATCCTCATGATGTCATCCTCCCTTCCTTGTCCTCTTTCTATTGGTTGGATGACATCATTCCCACTAATCCCTTTGATTAACTTCCTAATCGTTTGCCTAATGACCGCTGATCTGTTATACGGTTCGCTTAACTTTCGTTCTCGTTTATCGTTTGAAGGATCATACCCGGGATCTTATTACTTAGGTTCCCTTAACCTTTCTCAATACATTATATTCCTTTTTATGATCCTCTATTATAATCCTTTAATTTAAATCCTTTTTACCCTGTTATCTTATACTCAATTCTCTCCGTATCTTGTGGATTTCCGGGAAAAACCAAAGTGTTCGGAATTGGATTTTGACGATCTTTACATACACTTATATACTACATAGAGTACTAATAATATCCCAGAATATCCATAACAGAACCCCTACATAGTGTGGCGTGAAAAGTTTCTTCATTCAGCTAAAACACTATTCACAAGGGTTACAAAAAGTTGAAAAATTTTGGGGTTATTACATAATTCTTAGGGCTGTCAATTTGACTTAGTCTTGTTATAGTACAGGCATGTATTGCACAACAATCTCCCCCAATGTGTGAGAAGATTGCTTATCATAAATTCATGCCAGGTAACAAGACTAACCCCAAGTTACAATAAACAATAAAACACTACATACAAAATTGACAGAAATACAAGTACAACATTTATTCATTGAATGATTGCATGAGTTTGATTGATACATTCATTTACATAATATCCTCATAGCCTTGCTCTTTTCTAATGAGTTCCTTAAGATTTACTAGCACTTGAAGTTCTTCTATGATTTCAGTACCTCTTAGAGCTTCCACACGCTTGAGCCACTCATCTAATGAATAACCATTCAGATACTCAGCTCTAAATCTTGAAAATCTGCCAACCTTTATATTCAGAAAGTGTCCATCTTTAGAAAGTCTGCATATCCCCTTAGCCTTCAGCTCATTTGATCTTTGTTCCATTCTTGCAAGTTCTTCTGCATACTTTCTATCCTTTTCTTCCTTTTCAGCCTTGGCTCTTGCATTTCTTTCATCCCTTTCTCTCACCCATACATATAGTACAGCCTTCCAAGCCCTTGTAATAGTATCCTTATCCTTCATCAAGATGATCACTCTTTTGAATTACATGGTTGAAAGTATATCCATTAAGCTGCTGCCAAGTAGAGTGAAGGTACCATCATCATAATATATCCTGATTTCTGTATAGGATACAACCCAGACTCTGACTATTTCTTAGCTAACAGTTGAAAATATTCTTCATCTGTGATGCACTAATTTAGTGGCACAAAGTCATATTGATTATAGCAATTCCAGATAGCCCTTTCAGTAGCTTGTAATTTCTTTTGTTTTCTTCCAACAAATTTGTAATGAGTTTTCACAAGTGTCTTGAATGAGGGTAAGTTTGTGATTTTCTTTAAGGTGGATTGGCTGGATGTGATTGGTATTTTGAGTAGGGTGTTTGCAGTTGGTTTATAAAAGAACTTAGGCTTTGAGGTCAATGGTAGTTGGGTGTTTGAGCTTATAGGTTTATTGGCTTAAAAATATTAGATTTGGATTGATTGGACATTTTTTTGTTCTTGAAACATCCTCCTTCTTCTTTCTTCTCTTCTCATCATCTCCATTCTTCTCATCTTGTTTCTTCTCTTTGCTTCCAGTTGCCTTAGAAGAGTGACTTGGATTTGAGCTAGAAGGTTTTTGATCATCTTTCTTCTGCTCATCATCATCTAAATCATCCATATTGAACTGTGTTTTGGGCAGCTGGGCTTCAAGATCTCTTAAGTATCTCCCCAAAATCTTTATCATCTCTATATCTTCTTTTGTCTTGTTCTTTTTGAAAGAGATATGTCCTAAGTCCAATCATGTATGAGGATTTATGAATAACTTTTATGTAATCTGTTTTAATTTCATTGATATTAATAAAAGGCTTGTTTTGTTTTTATTGCGGGCTCTATCTATTAAATGTTTAAATAAGATATACCACAGTTTAGAGTAAAGCTTTTTATGGATTGTGATGAGATCATAATAATGAGACCTAAAAGATGATAACTCTAAACTTAAATAAACCTGGTCGTAGGATTACTAACTGGTAATTAATAATCCGCAAAGATCGGTACATACTATGCTTGCTTCATTATGAAGGATATCTGTTCTCATAGACATTTGTGTAGTGACACTATAGCTAGTATGTAGGTGCTTATTATAGAATAAGTTCACTGAACATGACTCATACAGCTAAACAACTGATGAAATTCACTCATGTGTCAGCAGTTGTTCACATAGTGATAGTTGTACAAGTATCCTTAGACTTGAGGTCATCATAGTCATCTTGTGTACACTGAACTATGCTTTGGTTTAGTTCTTAGTCTCAAGGGACAATTATAAGGACTCTACTGGGTATAGGAATTTGTACACGAAGATAGTGTATGATCAATAAAGGATCTACCCCTTCCAGTGTAGGAAGAGAATGTTTAATGCTGATCCACTTATGTTAGTTCAGGAATCTCTGGCCAGAGTGAATGAAATTAGAAAGGAGTTTCTAATTTACATTAAATAGAACTAAGCATAGTGAATGGGAAAGCAAGTGATTAAATAAGATAGGCTTGACACAAGTTCCATGCCTTGTATTTAATCATGACATTACAGGGTAGAAGGAATTAATTATACGGTAACTACTCACTGAATAGGTTCTTGGTATTCTAAGCAGTGAATTCGTATTATCCGGATAGTCGTGATATGCTGAGAAGTATCCCTCACGATGTAGAATAAATATGATTAATTAATTAATCATATTTATTAAATTAGAGAATTTATATAAATAATGATAAAATAGTTTTATTATTATTTATTTCTACTACCGGCTTAATATTGAACCTACAGGGTCACACCATAAAAGAGAATGATTTAATGGTGGAGGAATTAATTAATAATGGCTGATAATTATTTATTTATGAAATAAATAATTAATTGGCAAATTTAATAATTGATTAAATGAGATTTAATTGATTATAAATTAATTAAGTAAAGGTTCTTAATATTATTAATTAAGAATTTAATTTTTGGAAATTAAATCAAGTGAGAGAATTATTTCTAAAGAGTTTAGAAAAAGGATTAATAATTAAAAGGTATTTTAATTATTAGTGAGAATAATAAAGGGTTAATAATAATAATATTTTATGGAAAAATTTTCAGCTGAAATTTTATCCTATAAATATACTATTATAAACCCTATTTTTGCCTCAACCAAAAAGATTTACAAAACCCTAATTCTCTCCATCTCCTCCTCCTTCATTACATCGTTTTCTTGGTTGATACCGGTGGAGTGCTTCAAACTTGAGGAGCAGCTGCTAAGGATCTCCGTTCATCGTTTTTGGATCGCCATTAAAGACCTCCATCTTTCCATTAACGTAAAGCTTCTTAAGGTAAACATACTGAACTACGAATTAAATATTATTTTTCGCATGGATGCTGTAGAGGGTTTCGTTTTTTTTTAAGATTAAATTTACGTTTTCGCTGCATTTATGTGCTAAAAACCCTTCAATGGTATCAGAGCTACTTGCGAAAAGTTTTTAATTCATTTATGTGTTTAACTATTTTCGATATATGAGCATGTACGTGATTCGCCATGATTTAATGTTGATATAATATGCTTATATATGTATGGTTTTGAATATATGATATTCATGTGAGTTGTATAATCATAAGATGATTATGTAATCTGTATATATACTGATATATACATGATTTATGTTTGTTCTAATTATGAGAATCATATTAGATACGGATTCTTAATTGGCTGCTGCAGATTTGGTGAAATCTGGGTCTGGTATCCGATTTACGCAAACGAATACCTTATTCCATAGATAAACGAGCGTCTGAACAAAACTGATAGCTATAGCTATCAACGACTCGTCTGTAAGGCGTTTGACGTTGTTTACTGCCCGTAAACACTGATTCTTGTTTTTCTGATTTGATTCTGATTTTTCTGATTTTTGTCATATTTTCTTTTTATGATTAGATCATGGATAATATGATATGTTAAGATCAGATTATGTGTTTTAACATGCTTTTATGTGTTGTATGAGCATGGTGGATGGTTATGGCCTTTCGACCTTAGTGTAATGGTTTTGATTTTGGTTTTAAATACGACTTGCATGTCGTCAATCTTTGTAATCATAAATCTCGAATGTAACTCGAGTTATACTTGTAAGTTCATTAGATTAGTTTTACTTTCAATCATGTAATATAATTGAAGACTCAAGAAGGCTATCCAATGGAGGTGATACAAAGAAGAAGACGAAGCATACAAGAAGTCTAAACAAAGAAGATGACTTATGTAATAAGTAGTTGTATTTATTTCCATCACCATATTAGATTGACCTTGATCTTTATCATGAGCTTGATAAAGATCACATAGGATGGGGCCATAACCAAACACATTTACTTTATTGCACTTTACATTTACTTGTTTATTTAGTTTTATATATGAGATATATGCCTATGTTTACCATGCGATGATAGATTTAGGTGAACTTAAATCAATATAAGGCGTGCTCTAGAAAATATAGAATAGGAATCGTTTCTTGCCTTAATAATAAATATTATGAATACAATCATGAGATTCTTGTGTTTATGAAACACGTAATTAAATATGAATTTTCAATATTGAGAGAAAGAATGATTCTGTCAAAAGCAGATTTCTATCTGTAAGAAATGGGTATTAAGTGATGCCTCTTGACAATGCTCCCCCCGATCTGAGAATCATCTGATTATCGATTATTGATTTAAAATATTTAATTTAAAAGGAAGAATCTCTTTATAATATGATTATGATTGTAACATAATATAATCCCTCTAAAATGAAATAATATCAAGTATTAATTGGCCAATGACACAACGGGCTTGTGTCGGTCAAAGCCTTCCAACATGGTAGAAAGTAGTTCTTATTTTTAAATCATTGTCGTTTCGAGCTACAGCCGAGGGCTTTGATTTCGAAATAAGAAATACTTGTCTATTAGATAGAGATGTGTACATTAAATTAGAATCTAAATGTCGGTACGTGCTACAGCCGTGGGCCGTTGGAGACTGATTCAATTGTACGAAATGTTGGGTTAGACTTGACTTAGAATATTGAGTTTATCGTGCCACAGCCGTGACTCAATTATTCAAGAGGCTAAACTTATATTAGGGAATAACATAAGATGTAATTGACAAGAGTTGTCTGCCTATTGAACATCACATGACGTTTCGTGCCACAACCGAGGTTGTGTGATGGAATGTAGGATCCCTATTCCCACTAGCATTATGAATGCTTAATTTTCACATAGGGGGTTGAAAAAAATTAGATAAACTAGTGGGAGACACTTATGAATAAAGACCCAATTCATATAGTGTTTTGAAATGAAATTGAATATTTGCTAAGTGTTGTTATGTGTTTATCATTTACAGATTTACTATATTCGTCATGTCTTCTGTACTATCACTCCGGAGCATACTAGATGCTCAGAGGTTGACTGGTCCTAATTTAGCTGTTTGTTTTCACTATAACAAGTTGGGGCACTGGAAGAGGAACTGCAAGGTTTATCTTGCAGAATTGAAGAAGAAGAAGGGTAGTGAGACTACCGCTTCTGATTCAGGCATGTTCATGATCGAAGTTAATATGTCACTAGGTCAAATTTCTACTTGGGTATTAGATACCGCCCGTGGTTCTCATATTTGCAATTCGTTGCAAGGACTAAAGGGAGGTAGGACTCTTGAAAAAGATGAGGTGATTCTACGTATGGGCAATGGAGCAAGGGTTGCGGCCATATCTGTAGGATCATTTAGTTTACATATGCCTACGGGCAAGACTATTATTTTGAATAATTGTTATTACGTTCCCTCTATTGTGAGGAATATTGTTTCTATTCCTATGTTGGATGTGGATGGTTTTTCATTTATTATTAAGAATAATGAATGTTCTATCCTTAGAGATAATGTTCTTTTTGGACGTGGCATTTTAAATAATGGTCTGTATATATGTGACATAGAGCATGATTTACTTCAGATTGAACAAACTAATAAAAGAAAACGAGATGATGAAAATCTGACCTATTTATGGCACTGTAGGCTAGGTCATATTAGTGAAAATAGACTGCGGACATTGCATAAGGAGGGGTTACTTGACCCCTTTGATTTTGAATCATATCCTACATGCGAGTCTTGTCTATTGGGTAAAATGACCAAATCTCCATTTAGTGGACATGGAGAGAGAGGGCTGCAGATTTGCTAGGATTGGTACACACAGATGTATGTGGACCAATGTCTACGCAAGCCGTGGGTGGATTTTCGTACTTCATTACTTTCATAGATGATAGATCTAGATTTGGATATGTGTATTTGATAAAACACAAGTCTAAAGCCTTCGAAAAGTTCAAAGAATATAAACATGAAGTGGAGAAACAAACCAAACACAGTATTATAACTCTTCGATCAGATCGAGGTGGTGAATACTTGAATGGAGAGTTTCTAGATTATCTCAAAGAAAATGGTATAGTCTCCCAGTGAACTCCTCCATATACTCCACAGTTAAATGGGGTATCTGAAAGGAGAAATTGAACTTTGTTAGACATGGTTCGGTCCATGATAAGCTATGCGAATCTTCCAGTATTCCTATGGGGTTATGCATTGGAAACCTCAGCATATTTACTGAATAAGGTGCCTTCCAAATCTGTTCCTCAAACACCATATGAGATATGGAAAGAAAGGAAACCGAATCTTAAACACATTAAGATTTGGGGATGTCCGGCTTATGTCAAGAAAGTTGACCCAGATAAGCTGGAATCTCGATCCGTAAAATGTAATTTTGTGGGATATCCTAAAAAGACTTTGGGGTATTACTTTTACACCGATCATCGAGTGTTTGTCTCCAGACATGCTACCTTCTTGGAAAAGGAGTTTATCCTTGAAGGAAACAGTGGGAGCAAAATTGAACTTGATGAAGTTCAAGAAGCACAAACTACTACGGATCAAGCGGAAACACCTGTTCAGACTGAACAACCTTCTGTGGAACAGCCCATTCGTAGGACAGGGAGAGTGTCTCGCCAACCTGAGAGGTATTATGGCCTTGTCATTGCGAATGACAATGAGTTTTCAATCATTGATGATGACGACCCTGTGTCCTATAATGAGGCTATGAGTAGTGTTGACTCAGAGAAATGACATAGTGCCATGAAATCCGAAATGAAATCTATGTATACCAACCAAGTATGGACTCTGGTTGAGGCGCCTGAAGGTGTTAAGCCTATTGGGTGCAAGTGGGTATACAAAAGAAAGATTGGAGCAGATAGCCAGGTGGAGACCTATAAGGCCAGGCTCGTGGAAAAAGGATTCAAACAAAGGTAAGGGATTGACTTTGATGAAACTTTTTCGCTTGTAGCCCTGTTAAAATCAATTCGGATTTTGCTTGAGATTTCTGCTTACTACGACTATGAGATCTGGCAAATGGACGTGAAAACGACATTCCTCAATGGGGAACTTGAGGAGGAAATGTATATGACACAGCCAGAGGGTTTTCTTTCCAAGGGAAATGAACACCTAGTGTGTAAGCTGCTGCGAACCATATATGGTTTAAGGCAAGCTTCTCGTAGATGGAACATCCATTTTGATGAGACAATCAAAGAGTTTGGTTTTATCAAAAACATAGATGAACCATGTGTGTACAAGAAGGTTAGTGGGAGCGCGGTAACATTTCTTGTATTGTATGTGGATGACATACTTCTTATAGGAAATGATATACCGATGCTACAATCAGTCAAAGTATGGCTATCAAAGAACTTCACCATGAAGGACTTGGGAGAAGCATCCTACATTCTCGGTATGAAGATCTATAGAGATAGATCTAGAAGAATGATAGGTCTTACCCGTGGTACATACATCCAGAAAGTGCTTAAAAGGTTTAGCATGGAAAACTCCAAAAGAGGTCTTATACCGATGAGCCATGGAGTGTCCCTTTCCGAAAAAATGTCTCCTAAGACACCTGAGGAAAGAGAGCGTATGAGTAAGATTCCTTATGCTTCAACAATAGGATCTATCATGTACGCGATGTTGTGTACAAGGCCTGATGTTGCTTATTCAATTAGTGTGACGAGCAGATATCAGTCCAATCCAGGTGAAGACCACTGGAAAACAGTGAAAAACATCCTTAAGTACTTGCGAAGGACTCAGGACATTTTTCTTATTTTTGGTGGTGAATCTGAGTTGAAAATAGAGGGTTATACTGACTCTAGTTTTCAATCAGAAAGTGATAGCAAATCCATGTCAGGGTACGTGTTTACTCTGAATGGTGGTGCAATTCAGATTGTTGAAAGAGGAGATGTCAACGTCGAGAGAGTTGACACACATAACAACATAGCAGACCCACTCACAAAGCCACTTTCTTATAGTCACTTTGATCGTCATAAAGACAAGATGGGTAGTAGATACCAGAGTGATTGGCTTTAGTACAAGTGGGAGATTGAAAGAGATATGTCCTAAGTCCAATCATGTATGAGGATTTAGGAATAACTTTTATGTAATCTGTTTTGATTTCATTGATATTAATAAAAGGCTTGTTTTGTTTTTATTGCAGGCTCTATCTATTTAAATGTTTAAATAAGATACACCACAGTTTAGAGTAAAGCTTTTTATGGATTGTGATGAGATCATAATAATGAGACCTAAAAGATGATAACTCTAAACTTAAATAATTCCTGGTCGTAGGATTACTAACTGGTAATTAATAATCCATAAAGATCAGTACATACTATGCTTGCTTCATTATGAAGGATGTATGTTCTTATAGACATTTGTGTGGTGACACTATAGCTAGTATGTAGGTACTTATTATAGAATAAGTTCACTGAACGTGACTCACACAGCTGAACAACTGATGGAGTTCACTCACGTGTCAGCAGTTGTTCACATAGTGATAGTTGTACAAGTATCGTTAGACTTGAGGTCATTATAGTCATCTTGTGTACACTGAACTATGCTTTGGTTTAGTTCTTAGTCTCAAGGGACAATTATAAGGGCTCTACTGGGTATAGGAATTTTTACACGAAGATAGTGTATGATCAATAAAGGATCTACCCCTTCCAGTGTAGGAAGAGAATGTTCAATGCTGATCCACTTATGTTAGTTCAAGAATCTCTGGCCAGAGTGAATGAAATTAGAAAGGAGTTTCTAATTTACATTAAATAGAACTAAGCATAGTGAATGGGAAAGCAAGTGATTAAATAAGATAGGCTTGACACAAGTTCCATGCCTTGTATTTAATCGTGACATTGCAGGGTATAAGGAATTAATTGTACGGTAACTACTCACTGAATAGGTTCTTGGTATTCTAAGCAGTGAATTCGTATTATCCGGATACTCGCGATATGCTGAGAAGTATCCCTCACGATGTAGAATAAATATGATTAATTAATTAATCATATTTAATGAATTAGAGAATTTATATAAATAATAATAAAATAGTTTTATTATTATTTATTTCTACTATCGGCTTAATATTGAACCTACATGGTCACACCATAAAAGAGAATGATTTAATGGTGGGGGAATTAATTAATAATGGCTGATAATTATTTATTTATGAAATACATAATTAATTGGAAAATTTAATAATTGATTAAATGAGATTTAATTGATTATAAATTAATTAAGAAAAAGTTCTTAATATTATTAATTAAGAATTTAATTTTTGGAAATTAAATCAAGTGAGAGAATTATTTCTAAAGAGTTTAGAAAAATGATTAATAATTAAAAGGTATTTTAATTATTAGTGAGAATAATAAAGGGTTAATAATAATAATATTTTATGGGAAAATTTTTAGCTGAAAATTTTACCTATAAATATACTATTATAAAACCTATTTTTGCCTCAACCAAAAAGATTTACAAAACCCTAATTCTCTCCATCTCCTGCTCCTTCATTACATCGTTTTCTTGGTGGATACCAGTGGAGTGCTTCACACTTGAGGAGCAGCTGCTAAGGATCTCCGTTCATCATTTTTGGATCGCCATTAAAGACCTCCATCTTTCCATTAACATAAAGCTTCTTAAGGTAAACATACTGAACTACGAATTAAATATTATTTTTCGCATGGATGCTGCAGAGGGTTTCGGTTTTTTTTTTAAGATTAAATTTACGTTTTTGCTGCGTTTATGTGCTAAAAATCCTTCACTTTTTGGTCTTCAAGTCAGTTTCCAGGGTCATTATCAGCTTTTTGTGTGCCATGACACATTGTTTGGGAACAAGAAAATTCTTGAGTTCCTTGGTGTTTGGACATATGTAGGCCACTCCCTTGTGAGGATAAAGATATGCTTTTGGGAAAGCAGCTTCTTGAGCTTTTTATAATTCCCTCATCAAGAGAGTGTCTTCATCAATTACACTTTTGACTTTATCAATGAAGATGTCCAATTCAGATGACACAACAGACATGTAGAATCTCACATCGGGTCTATCCAGCACCATGTACATATATATCTGCCTGTGTTTTTGACTTTAGTATCACTATACCTATGATCAATGAGATGTGATCATCAGTCAACAAACATATCGGTCTTAATGCAATATTATTGTCCCTTAATAATAATACTCGACTAGGGACCTTTAGGAATATTGATACTATTCTTATAATCTCATTTCTAAGTCACGTACTTAGAGATATAGAATTGCATATCATATTCCAAGGACATTTATTAATCTAACATTTATATCGCAGTAAATTAAGAATTAATAAATTATAAAGGGAATAATCGATAGAACATAAACATTATAATCCAAATGTCTTTAACTAAAACGTCATAGTGTTTTCTCTAGGGCACAAACACTAACAATCTCCCACTTGCACTAGAGCCAATCACCCATGTATCTAATACTCATGGAACTAGTATGACCATCATGCTTCTGCTGTGACAAAGCCTTAGTCAGTGGGTCTGCAACATTATCATTACTAAGCACTTTATATTTATATCTCCTTAATCATTAATCTCATTAATAAGGTGATATCTCTTAAAAACATGCCTAAACAGTCTCCTTGGCTATGCACTTTATATTCTCCTTGGCTGTTTCAAAATTATCAATATATTCGGCTTCCATTATAGAATTATCAATGTTCTTGCTGTGAACTATTCCAGCTAACATCACTTATATTTAGACAATACACAAACCAGACATATACATATAATCATCCTTGTCTATCCAGAAATTAGGTTAAGAAACTAGTATCAGTGTAACCCTTTACAACCAGTTTCCTATCTTCTCCATACACCAAAAATAAATCTTTAGTCCTCTTTAAGTGCTTAAGAATATTCTTGAAAATTATCCAGTGACCTTCACCTGGATTAGACTGGTATCTGCTTGTCATGTTCAAAGCATACGAAACATCAAAATTAATACATATCATTGTACACATTATAGATCTAATTGCTAAAACATATGGAACTTTCTCAAACGGCCCTTATCATCTAATGATTTAGGGGGAAATTATCTTTTGAGATCAGCATCCCATGGGACATTGAAACATATCCTTTCTTTGTCTCCTGCATCCTAAAATGATGCAATATTTTATCAATGTATGTACTCCGACTAGGTCGATTAATCTTTTCAATCTATCTCTATAGATCTTGATCCCTAATATATACGTAGCATCGCCTAAGTCTTTCACCGAGAAATTA
Source organism: Apium graveolens (assembly GCF_009905375.1). Classification (NCBI taxonomy): domain Eukaryota; kingdom Viridiplantae; phylum Streptophyta; class Magnoliopsida; order Apiales; family Apiaceae; genus Apium; species Apium graveolens. The sequence goes on from NW_027421671.1 coordinate 73,948, forward strand.
TTTCTCAGCCAAGTCTTAACAGCCTGTAGAGAAGGTATGTCATTCCTTATTTGTTATATGTCATCTACATATAATACTAGGAATGTCACATGGCTCCCACTAACCTTCTTGTAAATACATGGTTCATCTTCATTTTGAATAAAGCCAAACTCTTTGGCCATTTCATCAAAATGAATATTCATTCTCCTTGAGGCTTGCTTCAATCTATAAATAGATAGAAGCAACTTACAAACTATCTTAGCAAACTTTGGATCGACAAAACCCTCAGGTTGTATCATATATACATCCTTTTCAAGGCTCCCATATAAGAAAGCAGTTTTGACATCCATTTGCCAAATCTCATAGTTAAAGTAAGCAACTATTGCTAATAAAATCCTGATGGACTTGACCATAGTAACCGATGAAAAAGTCTCATCATAGTCTATACCATGAATTTGTTTAAAACTTTTTGCCACTAATCGCTTCTTATAAGTCTGTACTTTACCATCCATGTCAGTTTTCTTCTTGAAAACCCACTTGCACCCTATAGGTTTTACCCCTTCGAGTGGATCAACTAAAGTCAGTACTTTATTTTGATACATGAATTCCATCTCGGATTTCATGGCCTCTAGCCATCTCTTGGAGTCTGAACTGTTCATAGCATCTTGGTAGGTGAGAGGCTTATCATTATCCGTAAGCATTACAACACCATCTTGAGTCAAAAGAAATTCATAATTTCTCCCGGGCTAATGGTGAATCCTACTAGATCTACGAATAACCTGTGTTTCTTGGACATGATTACTTTCAACATTTTGATGTACATCTTGATCTTATTCCAACTCTGGTTGAATGTTATCATGTGGTTCTCGATCTTCATCGAGATGTATTATCCTCCCACTGATTTTCTTAGAAAGTAGTTCTCCCTCAAGAAATACAGCGGCCCGAGCAACAAACACTTAGTTATCGGAAGGATTATAAAAACTATACCCTAGTCTCACTTGGGTATCCCACAAAATAGCATCTATCTAATTTTGGTCCAAGCTTGTCAGAGGCTAAACGTTTTACAAACGCTTCACGTCCCCAAATTTTCATAAATGACATGCTATGACATTTATCACTTTATATCTCATACGGAGTATTTTGAACCGCTTTAGTCGAAACTTGGTTTAAGTGTATATGCAGTCATTTCTCGAGCATAACCCCAGAAACTGAATGGAAGATCCGCTTGACTCATCATCGATCGCACTATGTCCAACAAGGTATGATTTCTCCTCTCAGAATCTATATTCCATTGAGGTGTTCCATAAGGAGTAAGTTATGATACACTATCACACTCCTTTAAGAAACTCTTGAAATTGAGGTCTAAGTATTCTCCTCCACGATCTGATCGTAAAAGTTTTATACTTTTCCCTTATTTGCTTTTCTACTTCAGCCTTATATTCTTTGAACATTTCAAAAGAATCTGATTTTTCTTCATAAGAACCACATATCCATATCTACTAAAATTATCAGTAAATGTTATGAAGTAGTATAAGCCACCCCTTGCCATCATACGAATTCAACCACATACATCATTATGTATAAGTCCTAATCATTCGGTGGCCCTTTCACCTGATCAGGTAAAAGAAGCTTTAGTCATTTTGCCAATGAGACAAAGTTTGCATCTTCCGTATGATTCAAAATCAAACTTATCCAAGTATCCATCTATATGTAACTCAGAAATGCGTTTCTCATTAATACGGCTTAACGACAATGGTAGAGGTAATATTTGATTTGAGTCATCTTAGAACATATAAATTGTTAACTAATTGTGCAACATTATAGGCCTTATCATTAAAATAAAATAAACAACTATTATTTATTTAATTAAAATGAAATCCTTTCTTGTCTTGACAAGAAATTGATTTAATGTATCCGCTAAAGGCAGGCATATAATAACAATTTATCAAGTTCTCAATCTTGCCTTATGGGCAAAATTAGGTATCGAATTCCTTCAACTAGAGCAACAACTTTTGCTCCAATTCTAACCCGATACCTGAAGCTTGACCATTGCTAGTCTTCTTCTTTATATCTTCCAAATAAGCTCGACAATTTTACTTCCAATCATCCAGTTATTTCCATAGAAATGACAATCATCTCGTTTAGCAACACCACTATCAGGCTTCAAAAGCCCTTTGGGATTGGACTTTGGTTTAATACCGAATAAGATCAAATCTTCACCTTGCCTGTCCACTTTCCTTTCCCATTTGCATTCCATGTGTACATCATCAATATGGACGTAATTATGCCTTTATCGTGTCATTTTCAGCAGTTCTAAACATGCTTAACAACTTAGTGAGTGTTCTGTCTATCTCATTCCTTTTGTTCTTAACAAACTAAGAATATAAGTTGTTCAAAGTTTATTTGATCAAATCAAGCTGAGTCTCTAGACTATTCTTGAAACCCAAAATATCAAGGTACATATACCTATCATCTTTAGAACATGTGGTCCAACCGGATATCATTCTCCCATTAATGCAAAGTATGGTGCCTTATTATTGTCAAATCTTTCTGACGAGCCTATCATTCAAACATCTTTTGAAGGTGCTCATTCATATCATAAGCATCATTATGCTCTTGTTGCTTCTAAAGCTCAGCACTCATAATTACAAGCATGAGACATGAAACATCAGTTGCATAATTAATTTGCTTCTGGTAAGTATTTTGTTCAGCACATGTTTCATTCTCAGCTAGAAGAAATAAGGGATGGGTTTGAGTGACATCCTTGAACCTGAGGACAATTCTCAAGTTCCCATGTCAATTGGGGAAATTATTTCATGTCAGCTTGTCCTTCTCAAGGACTATTACATAGAGAAGTTATTTGTGTTATTTGTCATTTGATATCTACAATATTAAAGTGCATAAAATGACTTAGTCTATAGATGATCATTAAATTATGTTCAAGTGATTATTCATATATATATATATACACAATATATATCTCCCACAATTTTTATCAGGTCAATAGCCCTAACTATTAATTTGGAAAGAATATCTTCTATATCCTTTCTAGTGAGCCAAGATCCATATTTCACCATGCGTTAGGTCAGCTTTGGCTTTTCTCCTAAAACATGATTATTTAGGTAGACAACATTTGTCAATTATATCAACTATATAACTCTTGGATAGCTTGGTGGAACAATATTTGTTCACATTTATCTAATAAATCTCGCAAAACTCTATGCCTCTAAGTTCATAATCCTATTGTGGTAACTTAGTTAAGTCAAACCCAGTAGTCAAAAGTATCAATATACTTTAACACATCTCCCACGATAGATGGGAGTACTTTGCTTTGGCGAACCCACTCCTGGTCCATCTAGGGGTTAACGCATTGGACTCATTGGAAGGCATCTGATCAACTTAATATTAACGTTAGGGTTTTGTTAATTTTAAAACGATCATGATCCCATCATAAAGAGATTCCAATTTTTTCCTTGAATAAAATATTTCAAATCAATATTCGTCAATGATTTGATTTCTAGGTAGTGAGGGAGTCAAAACGGTCTCGCTTAAAACCCACAACCTTACAAGTTCAATGAGCTCGCTTTTGACAAAATCGCCCCATGTCAGAAACAAAGAAAATTTGTATTTTATTCCGTGTTTCATAAACACGAGACTCTCATAATCGTTTGTTCATTTTAAAATCTTGAATCGTTATCGTTACAGATTTTATCTTGTTTAGCAAGCATGGCATGGGTGTCGTATCTAATACATACATCGTTAATCTAATTAAACATGCATCTTTATAAACTACTCTACACATACATTCATCATATGTGCATATATATGTAAAGTGCAATAAATAAACGTGGTTGGTTATGGCTTCATCCTATGTGATCTTTATCAAGCTAATGATAAAGATCTAGGTCAATCTAAGGTGGAAAATAAATACAGGCTAACTATTACATGTCTTATTTCTTGTATTGCTTCCTTGGATGACCTCCGTGTGGGATTACCCTTGATCTTCAAATATTCATGTCTTTATGTACATTAAAAGAATGAAATATAAAAACTAATCTAATGAACTTACAAGAAAAACTCGAGTTACATTCGAGATTTAATAATTACAAGATTAAACGACATGCAAGCCGTATTTAAAAAATCAAAACCATTAACCTAAGGTTATAAGCCATAACCATCCACCATGCTCAATTAACACATAAGAACATGTTAAAACACATAATATGATCTTAACATATCATACCCATCATGATCTATTCATAAAAACCAAATATGGCAAAAATCAAAAAATTCGAAATTAAATCTAATAACATTAAATCGCAGATTACAGGGCCTAAACGATGTCAAATGCCTTACAGATCAGTCTCTGATAGCTTTTGCTATCAGTTTCGTTCAGATACTCGATTCCGTATGAAATAGTATATTCGTTTGCCAAAATCGGACACCAGACCCAGATTTCAGCAAATCCGCTGCATCCGATTCAGAATCGTATCAAATACGACTCTTATAATAAGAACAAACACAAAACATGTATATATCAGTATATATACATATTATATAATCATCATATGATTATACAACTCTCATGAATATCATATATTCAAAACATATATATACATACGCATATATAAATATAACAACATGTAAAATATACAAAATCGCATATATAACGGTCATGTTATATTGTATACATGTTATCATCATAAAAACAGTAAACACATAAATGAATTAAACACTTTTCGCAAGTAGCTCTGATGCCATTGTTGGGTTTCGAGCACATAAACTTAACGAAAGACTCATTTGCTGACTGAAGAGTAGAAACTTGATTTTGGAGAGCTTGAATCTGTAAGTTGGTTGATGTAGAGATGGGTTGTTGAGAGTTTGAAGGAAGAGAGGTGCCAAAAGTGTCTTGCACAGCCTGTTTGATACCTTACATCAAAAGAGCACATGGCTCATACCTGCTTTGATGAAGTTGGTCTAGCTTTAGTCTTGTGTCATTAGATTTTGCAATGTGCTCTTGAACCACTTCATGCAAGGCCACAAAAGATTGCCTTAGATTCTTGATATTTGTATCTACAAAAGTGAGATCAAATTTTGACATTTATTCTGTAAAAGTCTGGAATCTAGATTGAATCTTGACTTGTGAAGGTATAAGCTCATCCATCTTGTCTCTTACCAGCTTTCTGATCTTGTCTTGATGACCAGTTAAAGTTACTTCTAGTGCTTTACCAAATAGGTGAAAAGCTTTGAGTTGAGCTTTGTGGACCTCATTAACTGCATCATAGACTTTCTCAGGAGTTAAGACTTTTGTATTGCTTCCCAGTATGGTCAGATAGTCTTCCCTGAATTTGGCCAAAACAACATCCATCTTAAGACTGTAGTCTTTGTTCAGCCAAGCATCACAGTTGCCATCCTATTCAGCTTCATTGACAATTTTAGCTTGTTGTTCTTGGACCTCTGTCTGATATGTGACCATTATGGCCTGATAATCCTAGTTGGACATGTCTGAAGTTAGTAGCTGTTGAGAGATTTGAGCAAGTCCAGACAGCTTATCAACTAGAAGATCATCTGCAGTTGTTGGTTGAGCTTTAGCTGCCTGTAACCATTGGGAGATGAGGTGTGGTAGCTGTGGTTGAGAAGTAGAAGGTTGGTCTGTTGGTTGGAGGTGGATTGGAGTATATGTTTGGAACCACCTGTGACTGAAGTCACAGTTTGACTCACAGATTGCTATAAGGTTTTGACAGTTTGTTGTTCCTCACTTGTGGTGGGAACCTCCATTGGAATTGGAGGAGAGTTAGCTAGGTTACTGTCATGTACTCTAGCCTCAAACCCTTGTGCTCCTTTCAAAGCATTGTCACATGAAAGTGTTATACTTGCCTCTCCCATAGCAGGGTCATTGACAATTGAACTCCTAGCTTCAACTGTGAGTGCAATCTCAGCTAGGGTTTTAAGGGGAGTTGTTCCCTCAACAGGAACCTCCAATTGGATTGGAGAGGATTTAGATAGCTCCCTCTCAAGAGTACTACCCTCAAACCTAACAACTTGTGAAGGTTGATTAACACATGAACGTGCATTTGTAACCACCATAGGGTCTTCAGTTAAAACTGATGAATCCCTTGTGTTTTTGTTGGTGTCATCAAGGTCTACCCCAATATGTAGCCTCTCACCAACTAATTATGGGTCCTGGGTGGTAAGCACAGTTTCTAGAACCATGTCACTTGATGTTGGCAATACTTGAGAGTTAAATTCAAGTTTTTGATTATAGGATAAAGAAATTTTAGAAATCAGATGTTGAATCTCAGATTAGAGTGTTGGCAACTCCCCCTGAGTAGAAGAGGGAGCTTCAAGGGATGTGGTCTCCTTGTGTGTGCCATCCTGATGTCTCCATTCATACACTTGAATATGTTCAAGTGATGGTGCAAAATCTGTAACGCCCTCCAAATCCGGGGTCTAGATCTGGAGGTTACTTGCTAATCACCAACATAATACAAACCTGCATACCAATTATACATGTATATATCTAACCCCTTTTACATCTATCCAGGATCTTTAAGGTTGAGGTGTGAAAACAAGAACAATTCATTACATTTATTACAAACTCAAATTTAAAAATCTCATAGAACTCTCTTTATTATAAACCAACTATCTAAACAAGTTTTAAACTAAACTCATTTTATTCCAAACACACACCATATCTATCTATACTACACCTGCTCAGGTAGCTCAAAACTCTCTTCTTTTGTCGGGATTAGCACCCTTGATGCCAGAGAATCCCGCTTCTTGACACGCTTCTTTACCACGCGGGTCCGAATGAGTTTCATTCTCTGTCTTAACTGAAAAACAAAGTGAATAACAACAATAGGGGTGAGCCATAATCGCTCAACAAGTCCACAACATATAACCAGTAGTACTATATGAAAGTTAAATGAACCGGTAATCTGACTGTATCTGTAAAGATGTATTTCTGCATAGAGAAATGAATGCTATTATCGGTGATTATCAATAAACTAGACTGGACACAAGATTCGCACCCATATCCTGCTGATCAGTCAGGATACAGTGCAGATCTATACCTCCCTGTATAGATCCATTCGGGTACCCAGGCTCTATGACCCAAAACAGGGGTCCGGTTAATTCCTGGCCCATAGAATCCAGTTTATACCTGATCCTTATCATCACCATCCAGTCCACAGATGAGCATCCAGAATAATCGGTATGCTTTGATGTATCCCAACTTCAAAATATATCAGGATATATATATATATAGAAGGTGTAACCTATTGGAATATGAATAGAGCATTCAACATAACAAGAGAAATCAGGAATCAAAGTGAAAACATAATCAAAGTAACAGTAATTGTATATCAGTGTAAGTGAACAGGAATTATCAGTGTTTACTGGGTTGAGAATTTGAGTAAAGCAAAGCAATTCACTATTCTGGATTTAGAATAGGGAAAAAACTTGCCTGTTACGCGATTTACCGCAATTATATCACAGTTCCCTAACACAGGCTTGGTCCGCCTTGTTGGCTTCATATCTATCAAAGAAAGATGCGCATTTAGTCGACTTGTATCTTAATCGTATCTCAAAACGACTTCACGTAACCCTTATCGTCTACCCGTACGATTATAACTGACTCGTACAATAATTTCTAGCAATTAGGATTCGATTAACTATATAATTCATATACCACATAAGTCACACAGTCATTCTAGGCTTAAAAATATTTTTAGAATCGAAATCAGATCAATATTGGCATTATCGAACAAGATCTGGCTCGATTCTAATTTTTAAAATTTGTTGGACTCATCTCTATAATTAATAGGGTCTATAAATAAATAAATATCGAAAGCCGACTCGATTCCGGAAGAAATTAAGTTTTAAAACTATTTTTATTGAAAACAGATCATTTTTCTAACCAAAGGACTTTCGTTTCGTTTAAGTCGGATAAACGGTTCAATTAATAATTAATAAATAAGAATAAATCAATTTTTTATTCAAAATAATCAATTATTCAAATTAATTAAACCTCAAATATATTTTTAAATAATAATTTAGGAAAAATCAGAATTAAAAATGATTTTTCCATAATTTTTGAAATTAAAATTGAAAAATAACGAATTAAAACATGAAATTGATGTAAGAAACTGAAAGAATAGATCAAGAGCATCGATTTCAGTACTTACACGAACATATTTAATGCTCAGAATTGCTCAAAATCACCGTTTGATCCTCGACCCGAATCCGAAAACCCTTACCCGGTTTGCAGAGAATTTTCTGATTTTCTGATTTTTTTTTATAATTTAATTATGAATAATTAATAATAATTAGGCTATTTATATTAGTAAAAATAATACTCCTAATTAAAATTAAGGCCCTAATTATACATCTAATAAAATTAATTGGCCCTTAATTAATAATTTTTGAGTAATTATTTTTGAATTTTTAATATTAAATATATACAATATAGATGCCAAAATTTCCCAAAAATTGTGAATAATTCAAAAATACAAAGAAAGAGAATAATTGAAAGTCCCGTAATTTTATAAAAATAAAAATATGATTTTGTGGGGTTTTTGACAGCCGAAGGGGCCCGGTAAAGTCATTTTTCACGAAACGAGTAAATTTCTAAAATAACTGGATGTTCAGAATAACGATTTGGTACAAGCCATATTAGGAAAAATAAGGCCAATTATTTTGTATGAAATATCAGCTATTAAAACAAAGTTTGGGCCGTATAACTTTTGATACGAAAGCATTTATCATAAAATAAAATACCCATTAAATACCCGGAAAATATCCTGACTACACGGAACATTTATATCATATAACAGCTAGGGTTTTATGACTAAACACACTTAATGACATAATAAAATACATCATTCATCTTTATTATGATATAATACAATCGTAATTTCTCAGTCGTTACATCCCCCTTAGTAGGATTCTGTCCTCAGAATCTCGCTAAAAAAATATTAGGGGATACTTTTCTAACATTTCACTCTCAAGTTCCGAAGTTGATTCTCCAACCATAGTTTTCTCCATAACACTCATACCAATGGTACATAATTATTTCTCAGTACTCTATCTTGCCGATCTAGAATTTTTATTGGCTGCTCTACATATGACAAATCAGCTTGAATCTTTATCGGCTCATATTCTATTACATGCCTCAAATCAGGATTATATCTCTTAACCATTGACACATGAAACACATTATGAATATGCTGCATATGAGGCGGCAGGGCTAACTCGTACGCGACCTTTCCGACTTTCTTCAAGATTTTAAATGGACGAACGTATCGCGGCTTTAGTTTACCCTTGTTGCTAAATCTGGTCAATCCTTTCCATGGCGATACTTTTAATAACACATGTTCCCTTTCCTGGTAATCCATATCCTTTCTAGTTTGATCCGCGTATTTTCGTTATCGATTCTGCACTACCTCTAGTCGTTTCTGAATAAGTTCCACTTTTTCTTTGGTCTGCTGAATTAGTTCTGGTCCTAGAATTTTATGTTCACCAACTTCATCCCAACATACTGGAGACCTACACTTTCTTCCATATAATACTTCATAAGGTGGCATTCCAATGCTGGCGTGATGGCTGTTGTTGTAAGAAAATTCCATTAACGGTAAATGTTCGTCCAAACTGCCTTCAAAATCTAATGCACATACTCGTAGCATATCTTCAATTGTTTGGATCATTCTTTCATTTTGCCCATCCATCTGCGGATGATAAATATTAATGTTTTATTGTAGGTATCAAGGAGATATAATAAAGGAAGTTTTAAAGTTTACAAAATCAGATTTGGAGTTTAATTTGATTAAAAATCGGATTTTATGTGCCAGCTGCGCATTCTCCACTGTTTAGGCCATATCTGGAGTTCTAGAAGTCCGATTCTGACTATTCAATAGCCCATGGAAATATTATGAGAAGAGATTCAATTCCTAATTGGTCTTGAATTTATAATCCAGCCGAATCAGCCCAGAATTAGAGCCCAAAAGTCGACTACGAATTTTCACTTTCTCGGAATTCAATTCTAATTTGGAAATCTCCTTATATTTGCTTTAATTCATTAAAAATACTATTATTATATATTATTAGATTAGACCAGATAAGCGGTACTTATATTTAGTATAGTACCTAAGCATTCCTGATACTGTCTCCAGAACTTGAATTGAAACGTGGATCTCGATCAGATACAATGGATACAGGAACTCCATGCCATATCACAATCTCTTTGAGATACAAGTGCACTAACTTGTCGAGCGAAAACCTTTCATTAATTGAAAGAAAATGTGCTGACTTTGTTAGTCTATCGATAATAACCCAAATTCCATCATGATTTGCTCGGGTTCTCGGGAGTCCTACTACGAAATCCATCGCTAGATGTTCCCACTTCCATTCCGGAATATCTAGTGGTTATAGTAATCCCCTTGGACGTTGGTGCTATGCTTTAACATGTTGGCATATATAACATTTACTCACCCATTCCGCTATTTCTTTCTTCATATTTGGCCACCAAAAGTTTTCTTTTAGATCCCCGTACATCTTTGTGCTTCCTGGATTAATGGAATATCTTGCGTTGTAAGCGTCTCACACAAATTTTTCCTTCAATTCCTGAAAACTTTCTTCACATTTTTCATCCCATACGAACTTTTCATTCTTTCGGGTCATCTTGGTTAATGGCATAGCTATTTTTGCAAAATCCTTAACAAATCTTCGATAATAACCAGCCAATCCCAATAAACTTCTGACCTCTGTCGGTGTCTTTGGTCTTTCCCAATTTAACACAGCTTCAATCTTTGCTGGATCGACTTTAGTTCCTTCAATACTGATTATATGGCCCAGAAATTGCACTTCTCTTAACCAGAATTTGCATTTCGAAAACTTCACGTAAAGCTATTCTTTTCTTAAGATTTCTAAAGCGATTCTTCAATGCTCGGCATGTTCTTCCTTGGTCTTTGAGTAAATCAAGATGTCATCAATAAATACAATCACAAATTTGTCAAAGTACCTCTTGAATACTCTGTTCATCAAATCCATGAATATTGCGGGTGCATTAGTCAAACCGAATGCCATTACAAGGAACTCATAGTGTCCATATCTGGTACGAAAAGTAGTTTTAGGAATATCGTCGGCCTTGATTTTTAATTGATGATTACCTGACCTTAAATCAATCTTAGAAAACCATACTGCTCCTTTAGCTGATCGAACAAATCATCAATCCGTGTTAAGGGGTATTTATTCTTGATAGTTAACTTATTCAATTCACGATAATCGATACAGAGTTGCATACTGCCGTACTACTTCATAACATACAATACCGGTGCATCCCATGGGGATACACTTGGTCTTATAATTCCTTTATCGAGAAGGTCTTGTAATTGTGTCGCCAACTCTTTCATTTCAACCGGTGACATACGATATAGAGCTTTTGAAACTGGTTCCGTGCCTGGCGCCAAATCAATAGTAAATTTGATTTCTCGATCCGACGGTAATCCTGGAAGTTAATCTGGAAAGACATCAGGAAACTCATACACAACGAGAATGTCTCCAATTCTTGGACTTTCCTTTTCTATATCCAATACATAATCTAAACAGGCTTTACATCCTTGACGTAGCAATCTTTTAGTCTGCATCATCATTAGAAACCTTTTCCGCTGTTTCTCATCTCTAAACATTACCGTTGCATTATCTGTAATTTGTAATTTCACTTTCTTATTTACACAGTCGATCTGAGCATTATTACCGGCCAACCAATCCATTCCTAAAATAATATCAAATTCTCCTAGCTTGAAAGGTATCAAGTCAACGGAGAAGTGACGTCCTGCTATTTCGATATTGTACTCTGGACATACCCGATCTACGGGAACTTGGTCGTCATTCGCTAACTTTATAATTAACGTCTCGCCCAACCATTGAATTTCACAGCATATCTTATCAATAAATTCTTCAGAAATAAAAGATCTTGTTGCTCCAGAATTAATCAATACTTTTGCATTTACCGAATTTATAGAAAGCGTACCTGCGACCACACTTGGATTCCGCACAGCCTCCTTCATTGTCATATTAAAAGTTCTAGCCTTAGGCTTATTCTGTTGTGGTGGTGGAGGTAGTTCCAACACTCTCGGAACGCTGGCTGTCATCGATGGTCCTCTTTTTTTCTGGTAACATGCCCTTTCTTCCCGCACTGGAAACATGTAACATCTATCTTGCTTGTTGGACATTCATTGGAGTAGTTCCTTTTCTGTTTACACCTGAAGCATGTCACATTTTCCTTGTTGCAGACGCCCGTATGTTTCTGACCATATGTCTTGTAATATGGTAGTGGTAGTTGGATGATTCTTTGCTGGTTTGGGGCTTGGAAATGACTACCTGTCCTCTGATTGCTTTGCTCTGTCCTCTTGAAGTTCATATTTGCCCGAGATTGAAATCCCGGCTTTCTGTTGAAACGGTTCTGAAAATTTCCTTGTTCCTTTTTTCTTTTGATACATTTCACTTTCCCTTTCAATAATCATGGCTTTCTGAACCACGGCCGTATATGTCGTCTGTTCAAATACTGCCACTCCGCTGCGAATCCATGGTTTCAGCCCTTGCTGAAATCTCTTGGCCCGCTTCTCATCAGTGTCAACTTGTTTCGGAACAAACCTAGCCAATTCCGTAAACTTGGCTTCATACTCAGCTACTGATATATTCCCCTATTTCAATTCCAAGAACTTGATTTCCATTTGGTTTTTCATATATCGAGGGAAATACTTCTCCAGAACCAATTCGGTGAACCTATCCCAAGTTACGATACCTTCACCTTCCAAAACCTTCTTGGATTCCCACCAATAATTAGCTTCTCCCATCAGGAAGTAGCTTGCGAAAGCAGTCTTTTGATCCTCTTCCACTCTCACTAGCACGAATGCTTTTTCTATCTCTTTCAACCACGCTCTAGCCTTAGTAGGATCCGCTGTGTCCTCAAATTCTGGAGGCTTTACTGACTGAAACTGCTTAAAAGTAACAATAGACACAACTGGCGGTATTTGTGGTTCAGGATGAGGTGGCTGTTGTGGCATTTACTGTTGAAACTGTTGTTATTGTTGCATCAGATGGAACATTTGGTTCATGGTATTATTATTATGTTCTTCAGAATTGCTGTTTGAAGTCTCAATTCTGGTCTTTCTTTTTGGTGCCATTTTTCTGATAATAAAACAAACACTTCTTTTAATAATTTTATTAAACAGTTGTGAGTGAATAAAGAAATAATTTGACTTGTACTAAAACATGAAACTTAAACAATTTAGGATTTTGAGCAAATCATTTGAAGCAATTTAAAATGTTAAATAAATAAACTAAACAATATTATTTTAAACATTCCATTTATCTTTTCAAAACTAAACAGAATTTAAAAATATATGGAAAAACTGTAAAATAGTAAAGTAAATGTAAATGCTGTAAAGACTGAAAATTTAAATAAATAAAAGAAAAAAGGTTGAAAAGGTTTATTTTATAAAACAAACACCAGCATCAGGTGTTAGTGCTTGATACAAAAGGTCTATCATAAAGTATATCATAACTGCTGCCGATACATATCAAAACTAGGTACTACACATATATCTAGTCTTGCTATAACTATAGCTGCCTCTATGAACATATATCACATATAATACAAGATCTGACTACTAAACCGTCTCAGAAACCCGACGGAATACGGACTATCTCTTGTCGAAGGGTCTCTAAAACAGACTGGGCAAGGTGGGTAGCTCAGGAAACTCTGCATAAGTATGACTCCTATCATGAATCAATCCCCCTAACTCCTGAGAAGCCATATAATAGGTCTGTTGCAGTTTCTTCCTCAAAAGGTAGTCTGGATGGAGTGCGGCTAAAGGTCCTCTCTCCCTCTGCTCAAATAGTCCCAATATCTCCCAACACTGGGATCTCCAATAATGCATCTCCTCTTGCATACTAGTGAACTCATGGTACGACACCGTGCGAGGCTCTCCAATCTCACCAACCGACTCTCTGAAAGGAACTATGTGGATCCCAGCAACATCCTGTGGTAAACCCAACTGCAAATTTATATCATGGTCTTCATCCCCTCAACAGGAGCCATCTGGAATATCTCTGAGGCTGGAGCATATACAGGTAGAGGAACTGGAGCTGCTGCTGGTGGAAACTCTGGCTCAGCCTCTGGCAAAAACTGATACTAAAGGGGTGGTAGGGGTGCTAGCAGTGGCTCAAAGAACTCCATAGGGTCAAACATCTCTACGAGATCTGGTAGCTGCTCTGGGAGTGGTACTGGATCAGGGGGTACCTGTATCTGAGGTATCTGCATTGGGGCCTCTACTGACACTGTTGGAACCGTTGGGGATACCGGTCCTGTAACTGTCCTCTCAGATGACGACGCCATCTAATAACATAACCAAAACACAAGAAAAGAAAGGGTCAACTAAGCATCTCTAAAACTTACAAATTCCCTAATCCAAAAGCTAACAAAACCATAACAATCCTATTCCTATCTTATGTGAACTTCCTATCTTATCTTAGTCCTAATGTTCTTGTTTCAGGGACCAAAACCTACAACTCTGATACCAAACTGTAACGCCCTCCAAATTCGGGGTCTAGATCTGGGGTTACTTACTAATCACCAACATATTACAAGCATGCATACCAATTATTCAAGCATATATCTAACCCCTTTTACATCTATCCAGGTTCCTTAAGGTTGAGGTGTGAAAACAAGAACAATTCACTATATTTATTACAAACTCAAATTTAAAAATCTCATAGAACTCTCTTTATTACAAACCAACTATCTAAACAAGTTTTAAACTAAACTCATTTTATTCCAAACACACACCATATCTATCTACACTACACCTGCTCAGGTAGCTCAAAGCTCTCTTATTTTATCGGGATTAACACCCTTGGTGCTGGAGGATCCCGCTTCTTGACACGCTTATTTACCACGCGGGTCCGAATGGGTTTCATTCTCTGTCTTAATTGAAAAACAAAGTGAATAACAATAATAGGGGTGAACTATAATTGCCCAGCAAGTCCACAACATATAAAAATACTATAACAAAGTTAAATAAACCGATAATCTGACTATATCTGTAACGATGTATTTCTGAAAAGAGTAATGAAGGCCACTATTGGAGATTATCAATAAACTAGGCTGGACACAAGATTCTCGCCCATATCCTGCTGATCGGTCAAGATACAGTGCAAATCTATACCTCCATGTATAGATCCATTCAGGTACCCAGACTCTATGGCCCAAAACAGGGGTCCGGTTAATTCTCGGCCCATAGAATCCAGTTTATACCTGGTCCTTATCATCACCATCCAGTCCACAGATGAGCATCCAGAACAATCGATATGCTTTGATGTATTTCAACATCAAAATATAGCAGGATATATATATATATATATATATATATAAGGTGTAACCTATTGGAATATGAATAGAGCATTCAACATAACAAGAGAAATCAGGAATCGAAGTGAAAACATAATCAATTAAACATAAATTGTATATCAGTGTAAGTGAACATGAATTATCAGCGTTTACTAGGTTGAGAATTTGAGTATAGGGAAGCAATTCACTATTCTGGATTTAGAATAGGGGGAAAAACTTGCCTGTTACGCGATTTACAGCAATTATATCATAGTTCCCTAACACTGGCTTAGTCCGCCTTGTTGGCTTCGTATCTATCAAAGAAAGATGCTCATTTAGTCGACTTGAATCTTAATCGTATCTCAAACCGACTTCACGTACCCCTTATCGTCTACCCATACGATTATAACTACCTCGTACAATAATTTCTAGCAATTAGGACTCGATTAACCACATAATTCATATAGCACATAAGTCACACAGTAATTCTAGGCTTGAAAATATTATTAGAATCGAAATCGGATCAATATTCGCATTATCGAACAAGATATAGCTCGATTCCTAATTTTCGGAATTTATTGGACTCGTCTCTATGATTAATAGGTATATAAATAAATAAATATCGAAAGCCGACTCGATTCCAGAATAAATTAAGATTTAAAACTATTTTTATTGAAAATAGATCATTTTTCTGAGTCGAAGGGCTTTCGTTTCGTTTAAATCAGATAAACGATTCACTTAATAATTAATAAATAAGAATAAATCAATTTATCATTCAAAATAATCAATTATTCAAATTAATTAAACCTCATATATATTTTTAAATAATTATTTGGGAAAAATCAGAATTAAAAATGATTTTCCATAATTTTTGGAATCAAAATGAATTTAAAATGAATTATTCAAAATAAACTGATTAATTATCAAAATAATTAATCATGTTAAATAATTAATAAATCATAAATAAATAAATAAACAAATAAAATATTTCAAATTTCTTTATAAAATAAATAAATTAATTAATTATATCAATTAATGAATTTATTTAAATAAATAAAACTGAATTTTTGAATTTATAAAAATGAAAAATAAAAATAATTATCAGAAACAAGTTGCAGAAATTGAATTTGGGTTTACTGGATCAAAATCTGGTTTACAAACTGTAATATCCGGGATATCGCGTGTAATTATTTTTATCAATAAATGATTATTATATGATTATTATATGAATTTTGGTGAATTATCTAATGATTGACAATTATATTTACATGTTTATATGTAATAACATATGAGTATGTTAATTTTAATATGTCTAGAATAAATAATAGATAATTGTGGTATTTTTCTGGTAATTTTTGGATTGTTATATGATTTTATATTGATTTATGAATTTAATAATTATTTTCTGAATAATTACAAAATTATTTTATAAAGCCGGGAATCGTCCAACTTCAACCGTTTTTACATTTTTATAACCCGAAATCTTCCGAAAACTCCTGCCCAACGTAATCTGGTTATTCTGGACATTTTCCGTGTTTTGACTTTTTCAATCCGGATTACGGTTTGACCCGTGCGCGGCCCAGCGCATGATTTTCGATACAATAATCATTTCAGTGAATCAACAAAACTCGTATTCTCAAAAGACCGGATATTATTATGTTATTTTCGTATAAAGTGTTTTATAAGAAGCCCGGTTTGGATAATTATCCAATACGGGTATCAAATCGGATCGTTTTGCAGTTACTTAGCGGCTAAGTAACTAATTTATCGATCCAAAATGATCCAACATGAACCAATATTCCATAAATATATATATATATAGCTTTTTTATTATTTCATTTTATTAGTATAATTATAATCGATCAGTAGAAATATAGAATTTACAGAGAAAAACCCTAAAAATGTCGTGTTCTTCATAATCAAACGCACAAACGAAGGCATTATCGAACTCCGATTCAAGCGTGCAATATATCAAATCGAAGCTCTTGAAAAACTCTTTCTGAATCCACCATCTATTCAAGTGCAGAAATCAAGGTATTTTTCTTATTTAATTATTTTAATTCAGATTATTTATGGAATAAATTAGGAATTTTTGTTCTTGATGTTTTTGATGTGATTTGATGGCATAATCATGTAGATCCTTTCTTTCTGGTTATTTTGGTATATTATATGTCAAATTTGGAGTTCAATAAAATGTCCAAATTGATGTTTGATTCTGGAAAATTGAAATTAGGGTTTATATTCATATGAATGTTTTTAATCGAAATTGGGAACTCTTAATCTACTGAACCTGGGTTTGATTGGATTGTACCAGTAGATAGATCATTTTAAAACGATTCGATCCATGTATTATATGTCTGTGTTGGAAGCCTGAAATGCATAGCCGGAGTTTGAACCTTCCCGTCGGCATTAATGGCGATTTCCGCCAAAAAAACTGATGTGGTGGTTAAGGGGAGGAATTGATAGGGAAATTGAATCTGGGAAGCAATTTAGGATTGATTAAAGCTTAAATCGGAGTTTATCTATCAGATTTGGATGGAGAACGAAGATCGCTGGCGTCCGGCGAACCCGCCAGAAACTGGGTTTCTTCCCAGAATTCGGGCTGCGTTCAAGCCGACCCGAGGCTGTTATTGTTGACCCGGTCATCTAATTATTATCAATAAATGATTATTATATGATTATTATGTGAATTTTGGTGAATTATCTGATGATTGACAATTATATTTACATGTTTATATGTAATAATATATGAGTATGTTAATTTTAATATGTCCAGAATAAAATATAGATAATTGTGGTATTTTTCTGGTAATTTTTGGACTGTTATATGATTTTATATTGATTTATGAATTTATTAATTATTTTCTGAATAATTACAAAATTATTTTATAAAGCCGAGAATCGTCCAACTTCAACCGTTTTTACATTTTTACAACCCAAAACTCTTACGAAAACTCCTTCTTAACCTAATATGGTAATTCCGGACATTTTCCATGTCTTGACTTTTTCAATCCGGATTACGGTTTGACCCATGCGCGACCCGATGCAAGATTTTCGATACGATAATTATTTCGGTGAATCAACAAAACCCGTATTCTCAAAAGACGGGATATTATTACGTTATTTTCGTATAAAGTGTTTTATAAGAAGCCCGGTTTGGATAATTATCCCATACGGGTATCAAATCGGATCGTTTTGCAGTTACTTAGCGGTTAAGTAACTAATTTATTTATCCAAAATGATCCAACACGAACCAATATTCCATAAACATATAGAGCCCTTTTAGTATTTCATTTTATTTGTATAATCATAATCGATCAGTAGAAATATAGAATTTACAGAGAAAACCCTAAAAACGTCGCGTTCTTCATAATCAAACGCATAAACGAAGGCGTTATCGAACTCCAATTCAAGCGTACAATATATCAAATCGAAGCTCTTGAAAAACTCTTTCTGAATCTACCATCTATTCAAGTGCAGAAATCAAGCTATTTTTCTTATTTAACTATTTTAATTTGGATTATTTATGGATTAAATTAGGAATTTTTGTTCTTGATGCTTTTGATGTGATTTGATGGCATAATCATGTAGATCCTTTCTTCCTGGTCATTTTGGTATATTATATGTCAAATTTGGAGTTCCATAACATGTCCAAATTGATGTTTGATTCTGGAAAATTGAAATTAGGGTTTATATTCATAAGAATGTTTTTAATCGAAATTGGGAACTCTTAATCTACTGAACCTGGGTTTGATTGGGTTGTACTAGTAGATAGATCGTTTTAAAACGATTCGATGCGTGTATTATATGTCTGTGTTGGAAGCCTAGAATTCATAGCCGGAATTTGAACCTCCCCATCGGCATTAATGGCGATTTCCACCATAAAAACTGATGTGAGGGTTAAGGGGAGGAATTGATACGGAAATTGAATCTGGGAAGCAATTTAGGATTGATTAAAGCTTAAATCGGAGTTTATCTATCAGATTTGGATGGAGAACGAAGCTCGCAGGCCTCCGGCGAACCCGCCGGAAACTGTGTTTCTTCCTAGAATCTGGGCGGCGTTAAAGCCGACCAGGGGCTGTTCTTGTTGACCCGGTCATCTGGCCCGGGTTTAATCCCCTTGCCCCCAATTGCAAATTCTTAAAACTATTTTTGCATATCTATATTTAAAAATTATTTTAAAATTCAATTTTATTTCTAAAAATTCATTTTAAATTTCTGAAAATCAATATTAATTCTAAAAAATTATTTTTAAGTCAAAATTAAATCTTAATTATTTATTTAATTAATTTTAATTCATAATTAATTATTTAATTAGTCAAATAATTTAAATATTAATTGATTAATTAATTTAATTAGTTATTAATTAATTTTAATTGATTTAATAATTAGATTTAGTTATTTATTTGGATTTAAAAATCTTGAAAATTGTTTCGAGCTTTAAAATAGTATTTAAAATTATTTTCAAAGCTCGATAATTAATATTAAATCATTTTAAAGTCAGATTCGGGTGTTCAAAACCTATTATTTAATTATAAAATGATTCAGAGTCCCATTTTAATTCCGAAAAATGTTCAAAAATTTGTATTAAATATCTGGAAAATTATTTTGACCCCGAATCTTCTTTGAAAAATTATTTTGATTGAATATCTTGCGTGTTATGTACTACGTACTATCTGGTTGGTGTGTTATATGCCTATGTGGTTATTTTTTAGCGGTTTTTGCTGTAACTTTCAATTCGTAAATCAGATTTGGGTAAAACGAAGTGTCGATAAAAGGTTATGACGATTACAATGATATGAGATTGAGTATTGATAGATACTTGTGATGCCTAGCATAGTAAGCGAGGCTATAAAAAAAAGAAAGCCAATGATCAGTAAATAGAACTGAAGTGTAGAAAAAGAAAGCAAGTGATCGATGAATAGAAGCAAGGCATAGAAAAAGAAGAAAAGTGATGGAAAAGTAAAACTGTTAGATGGGTACAAGTAAAGTTGGAAATCTTCGGTGATAAGGCAAGTACTTCTGAACCTTCTTCAAGATATATTGCAAATATTGTTAGGTCACACAACACTGTTAGGTTAAGTATGTAACAGTAATCAAGTATATTCAATATAATAAACTCTGTTGCAATAGAATAATTGTTCTCTCTCAGTGATGAACAATATCACTAAGAGCTGCTAGGTTACAATGTATAATGTTCTCGTGAATGATAACACTTATAGTGTAAACCCTAAGCTGTGTTTATATAGTACACAATTACCAGATATCTTCTAATTGATATGAAATATAATTCTGTCTCCTAAAATATATCAATCAGATATTATCTTCTACAAGTCTTCTAATTGTCCAACTCTTCATGCATATCTTCTATTGTTTTAGTCTAGACCATCTCCTGTAAATCAGCCACATTCCTTATCTGAAGTACCCGCACTTAAGTCCTGATATAAATCCTGACGGCCTTAAGTTTTGATATAAGCTTTGACTTTAGTAAGTTCTGATTTCCAGTAAGTCCTGATATTAAGTTCTGAAACTAAACACAACAGACTAGACATGACATCTCAAATATATCTAACAATCTCCCCCAACTTATAAATAATGAAAAATATACAAGTTAATAGATTTGATGATGTCAAAAACATTTAAGTACAAATGCAATGAGAGTTTATTTAGACAACTAACTACAACTTACAGTCCTTATAGCTTTTACCAATTTTACTGAGTCAATCTGAATCCAAAGTGATTCTTGACAAAGTTTGATATCAGCTTCTCTTCTGCATTCCTCAGGACTTGAGCTAATGTAGCTTTGACTTGCTTCATTTCTTCATCTTGACTTCCAATCTGGTAGATTGCAGTCCTAAGTGCTGAGATATGATTTCTTTCCAATCCATCACCAAGTCTGATTACTCTTGGATGAGATGAGTCTTCATTATAGCACAGACATTTCTCTTTCAGAATAACTTCAAGTTTAGCAGAATCCTTCTTCATTAGAATTTCACTTCCATCATCTTCAACTATATTTGGAATGAATTCTGTAACCCTTGATCCAGAAATTCTTGCTTTATCCCTTATGGTCTTTATTATGAAATTTGACCATCTCCTAGTAATCTCAGACTTTATCTCCAAAAGATAATGAAAGAATTGAAGTTCTTTCAGAGATTTGTTCAGCACATCTGATTCTGACATTCTATATGTTCTTCCATCTTCAAGAAACAGAATCAACTTTTCTTTGACATTACTTTTATTATGAGCATCCAGTACCACTTGAACAGATATAACCTTATCAATGTGTTTCCGTGTAACTTCTTCAAGAGGTTTGCCAGTTAACATGGATATCTAGTAAGTGCTTCAACTCCTGTCATAATTTTGGCTTCTTCAGAACCTAATCCAGCTCTATCTCTTGCTTCTATAGCTTTCAATCCAACAGTCATGAAATCAGATAATAATTTACTTTTCTTAGGATCTGATGGATTAACATTCTTCCATAGGAGTTTTCTCTTATCAGTAACTGTCAATTTGTTCAAATCAACTTGAGCAATGTTAGAGGTTGTCTTAGATTCTTCTGTTATCTTCCTTCTTTTCAGAGTTTCAAAAATTTCATATTCAGCAGCTGTATCATTAAAAACTTGAACCATTTTGCATACAGGTTTCATCAGGATTTGAGGCATCTTCATCTCCTGTGTCTTTGTTGGTTCATCAATCTTTCCTTTCCCTTTTGCCTAGGGATCAATTTCAACTTGTGATCTTGTCTTGGGCTTTGAAGCCTCAGAGCTTTCCTTAATCACAATGCCTTTTGCCTTAGGCCTTGGAGGTTTCTTAGCATTAGAAACTTTAGACTTGAGATTTGTCTTCTCAGCTGCAAATCTAGCTTCTTCCTCCTTTAAAGTCTCTAAATCCATTCCAGGATTATGCTTGAGAAATAATCTTCTAGCAATTTCTTCATCAAGTGTCTGAATCTTGGGATCTTTATAATATACTGTAGTCTCCCTTCCCTTAAGCTTCAGAGTTTGTAAAAACTTTTGAGAATCTTGACTTTCAGCTTGAATCAGAATATCAGGCTTCGTCATCAGACTTTGATCATCAGAACTTGCTTTTAGAACTTGAGCATTCACAGCTTCAGAACTTGTATTCTTCTGTGTAGAAGATTTTCTAGAATCAGAAATTAGTTTCTGTGAAGAAACTTTGCTGCTTTGCCCTTGATCTTGACCTTTACCCTTGCTAGGGTTTCCCTGGTCATCTTCTAAATCATCCTTTTTCTTCAGTACTTGACTACATGAGCATTTGTATTCAACTGCCTTCTCCCCCTTTTTGGCATCATCAGATAGAAGTAGAGAAAGAAGTAGTTCTATTGAAGATTGGATTTCATTCAGTTGAGCTTGTTGAGAGGCTTGATTCTGTAGGACCTCGGTCAGTTGGGCCTGTTGCTTTTCTTAAACTTTCTCAATAGCCTCTACTTTCTCATGAATAGGTCTGATAAACCTGTTCTTGTCTAGCTTGATCATCAGGTCCAGCTTATCAGCATTTACCTGTAGTTTATCAACCTTGGCATGAGTAATGGAGTATTGACCTTGAAGACTTTTAGTACTGAGAGCTATGACTTTAAGTTGAGCTTTTAAGTCAGAATTTGTCATCAACTCATCAACTTTAGCAATATGATCTGACAGAACTTTGGAGCTTGGAATAAAATCAGATTCATTCCACTTTCTGGTCCATTCAAATCCTCTGTGAGTTTCTTCCCATGGAACAGGAGCATCTTGTTCAACAAACTTTTTAATCAGTGCCTCATTTCCAAGAATTTGAGCTAGTGTATTTACTGGAGCTGACTCTCCAGAACTTGCAAGAAACTCATCATCTTCTGACAACACAAGTGTGTGTGTGGCTGTTGGAGATTCTGATACAACTTCATCTGTTTTCACATCCAGAATTGGAGTAGTTAGAACTTCAGCATTTAGTGGAAAAACAGGTGGAGTTGTCACTTGTCCTTTTGGTGCTTCCAGAAACAGGACAGATGGAATGATCAGCCTATGAAGGTCAATTTCAGGACTTAATCCTGAATCTTCAACTTGAACATTTTCTTTGATAGGAGAGACATGAGGTGTGATCACTGTGTTTGGAACAGTGTTTTTAGATTGAGGCGGAGGTGGCAATGCTTCAATCACTATTGGTCCTAATGAGATCAAAGATTCCTGATCCCCTTCCTCAGCTTCTTGAGCATCCTCAGAGTGAGGTTGTGCCATATGCCTTCCTGCTCTCATCTTCTTTGATCTTCTGGATTGTGGAGGAGTTGCTTGAGCAACATCAAAACTTGAAGTTCTTTTCCTCTTTAAAATACTAGAACCCTCAGCTTCAGTTTCCTTCTGAGGAGTTACCTTTTCAGCTGCTACCTCCTTCTGAAAAATTACATTTTCAGCTTCTAGTGTCACAGGTTCTGATGCATGAACATGGACTTGCTCATCTTCATCTGATTCATCCCTAAGAATCATCCTTCTTCTCATTGGTGGAGATTTAGGAACATATTTTGCTCTTGAAGGTTTGGGTCTAGATGTTGTAGCAGATGGTTGTGGTTGAGAAGATTGTGCAGGTTGGAAATAAGTTCTGATGGTAGGCCGTGGTTGAGGTTGAGAGGATTGAGCTGGTTGTGTATTGGTTGTAGGTACTGATGAAGGTTGAGTTGGTGCTACATCAGGATATATGGTACTGTATGTGAGAGAATCAGAATTTACTAAGAACTGTTTGACTGATTGAGGAATTTGGAGGGGTCTTAGTATAGTCTTCTTATTATCAGTAGATAATAAGTCTGTGAAGGCCCTTTTAGCAAGCTTAAAGGGTTGAATTGTCTCACTATAGTTTTGAGGCTTATCAGGACAACAAAACCTGTAAATTAATTGAGAAAATCTAGCAAAGTACACAGTATTTGGGTCCACATTCATCCTATCCCCAATAAAACCAAGAATAGCAGTAGCATAATCAAAGTGAGTTTGATTTAGAAGTGCATACCCTATTTGTTGACTGAGAATGGGAATGGTATCAAAGTTGGAGAATTTGTTGGCAAAAGCTCTGGTGATGCAGTAAAAAAAAACTCCACTCCCTTCTAATGTATGACCTTTTCAGTTGTCCCAGCTTGGACAAACCTTTCTCATAGCCAGGATTGGCCATCATACCCTGTAGAAGTGGCTCCTCAGTGTAAATGAGTCACAACTGCTATCAAAATTTATGCTGTTATCAGAGTATTTCTCCAGTAATCAGAGAATGTGAACAGTCACCAATAAAAATTTATTTGCTTTTCTAATGGATATAACTTAATACCAGCAATGCACTTGGGTCTTCCCTTTCACATATTTACTCTAGATCTCAACGGAGTACCTGACTTCAATTTTTCTTTTCTTTTGGTTTCTTCAGATAAGTGAGGCTTATCAAGCATGTAGTTCATCCTTAAGATTTACTGACATCAAAATTTGACAGATAAGAAGCAAAAATCTAGTTTGTGACTTAGTAATAAGATACACAAAGTAAATTTGACTAAGATCAAAATCAGAATTTGCTTGTGTTATCGATTTCCACATAAATAACTAATTCAAACATGGGATACACAGTTTGTTAAAGACTACTAAGTCAGCATCTAACAAATAGTCCTCATTAGATTGAATAGTCACAGAACATTCAAAACACTATCAGAGTATATAAAATCACATCAGATAACAATCAGTATTTAATATAATACAATTTAAGCATAGATTACATGGAGATAAGACAATTTGTAAACACTGATCATAAAGTCTGATGCATGAGAACAAAAATTAAGCAAATTTTGAGAAAGAACCTGAAACCATTCCAAGTTCATTTACCAGTCTTGTAAAAGTAGCTTCACATAGTGGTTTTGTGAAGATATCTGCTAGTTGTTGATCTGTTGGGACAAAATGCAATTCCACTGTACCTTCCATCACATGTTCCCTTATGAAATGGTACCTAATGCTGATGTGCTTTGTCATTGAGTGTTGAACTAGATTACCTGCCATAGAAATAGCACTTTGATTATCACAGTAAATGGGTATTTTAGAAAATTCTAACCCATAGTCCAGTAACTGATTCTTCATCCAAAGAATCTGTGCACAACAGCTTCCTGCAGCAATATATTCTGCTTCTGCAGTTGATGTGGAAATTAATTTCCGTTTCTTGCTAAAGCAAGAAACCAATCTGCCTCCAAGAAATTGGCAGCTTCCACTAGTGCTTTTCCTGTCTATTTTGCATCCTGCAAAATCTGCATCTGAGTAACCTATTAGCTTAAAATATGATTTCCTAGGATACCACAATCCTAGATCAGCTGTACCCTTGAGGTACTTGAAAATTCTTTTCACAGCTATTAGATGAGGTTCTCTTGGATCAACCTGAAATCTTGTACAAAGACAGGTAGCATACATGATATCAGGTCTACTTGTAGTTAAATAGAGTAAAGAGCCAATCATATCTCTGTAGTTAGTAATATCTACTGATGCTCCAGTATCTTTATCTAACTTGGTTGCAGCGACCATGGGAGTGGATGCAGTTGAACAGTCTTGCATTCCAAATTTCTTGAGTAAATTTCTGGTGTACTTGGATTGATTTATGAAAGTACCTTCTTCAGTTTGCTTGACTTGAAGTCCCAGAAAATAGCTCAACTCTCCCATCATACTCATTTGATATCTTGACTGCATTAACTTGGAAAATCTTTCACAAAGTTTTGTATTTGTAGAGCCAAAGATGATATCATTAACATATATCTGTACCAAAAGTAAGTCATTTCCATGGTTGAAGTAGAACAGAGTTTTATCAATTGTGCCTCTGGTAAATCCACTTTCCAGAAGGAATTGAGCTAAAGTCTCATACCATGCTCTTGGAGCTTGCTTAAGGCCATAAAGTGCTTTGTCCAGCCTGTAGACATGATTTGGAAATTTTGGATCTACAAAGCCTGGAGGTTGTTCAACATATACCTCTTCTTCCAATTCTCCATTGAGAAAAGCACTTATCACATCCATTTGAAAGACTTTAAACTTCTTGTGAGCAGCATAAGCCAAAAAGATCCTTATGGCTTCCAATCTAGCAACCGGAGCAAATTTTTCATCATAGTCAATACCCTTATGTTGACAGTACCCTTTAGCAACCAGCCTTGCTTTATTTCTTATAATTATGCCATCACTGTCAGTTTTGTTTCTGAACACCCATTTTGTGCCAATTATGGATCTGAACACCCTAGTGCCAATTAGGTCATCAGAATTTACAGAATCATAATTTTCATCTTCATTTTCAAATCTTAGCTGATCATGATCATTGAAATATTCAAGTCCAGTAATCTTTTTATCATCAAAAGATACATTGATAGATTCCATGACAACCCTTGTTCTTAAATTGTAGACTCTGAAGGCTTTTGTGGAAAGTGGATATCCAACAAAAATTCCTTCATCAGCTTTTAGATCAAATTTTGAAAGCTGTTCAGGATGAGTCTTAAGAACAAAACACTTGCATCCAAATACATGAAAGTATTTCAGGTTTGGCTTATTTTTCTTCACCATCTCATATGGTGTTTTTCCATGCTTGTTTACGAGTGTAGCATTCTGTGTAAAATAAGGAGTCTACACAACTTCAACTCAAAAATAGGTTGGTAGCTTTGCTTTATCAAGCATAGTTCGTGCAGCTTCAATAAGAGTCCTATTCTTTCTTTCTACAACTCCATTATGTCGTGGAGTTCCAGGTGCAAAAAATTCTTTCTTTATTCTATGCTCTTTGCAGAACTTTTCCATGATTGAATTCTTGAACTCAGTGCCATTATCACTTCTTATAATTTTAACAGAATCTTTGATTAACTTATCCAGCTGTTTGACATGATCAGTTAGAGTAGATGCAGTTTCATTCTTCTTGTGCAAGAAATACACCCAAGTGTATCTTGTGAACTCATCCACTATAACCATAACATATTTCTTCTTTGCAATGGACATGACATTGACTTGACCAAATAAATCAACATGCAGCAAGTGATAAGGCTCAAGAATTGAGGATTTAATTTTACTCTTGAATGAAGATTTTCTTTGTTTGCCTTTTGACAAGAGTCACAAAGGACATCAGGAGCAAATACTGATTTTGGCAGTCCTCTCACAAGATCTTTCTTTACTACCTCATTTATGTTGTTGAAATTTAAATGAGAGAGTCTCTTGTGCCAATTCCAGCTTTCTTCAATTGATGCTCTACTTAACAGACAGATTGCAGAACCATTAGAGTTTGTTGAAAGTCTGGCTTCATATATGTTACCATGTCTGTAACCTTTCAGAACCACTTTGCCTGTAGAATTACTTACAACTTCACAGTGTTCTTTAAAGAAATCCACATGATAACCTCTGTCACAGATTTGACTCACACTTAGCAGATTATGTTTAAGTCCTGAGACAAGAGTTACTGATTTAATTATGACATTTCCAAGATTGATATTGCCATATCCCATAGTCTTTCCCATGTTGCCATCTCCATAAGAAACTCCTGGGCCAGCTTTCTCCATAAAGTTTGATAGAAGGGCTTTACTTCCAGTCATATGTCCTGAACATCCACTGTCCAGAACTAGGATGTTTTTCCTGTTGCCCTGCAATCACAAATACCACTATTGGTTAGTTTTAAGGATCCAGACTTGCTTGGATCCTTTGGCCTTTTTAAGTTTGTTAGCATTTGCAGCGGATTTAGTTTCAGAGTTTATGCTAACATAGTCTATCAGACTTTATATCAGACTTTGCATCAGACTTTACACTAGAAGGAATTACACTAAATTTCTTTAAAGAAGGTTTTATTTGATAACAATCATAGTACAAACTATGATATTCCTTACAAGTATAAATAGAATGCCATAAACTACCACAATGAAAACAAGGATTTTGTGGTTTAAACCTAATAGACTGACTCTTAACTCCTGATCTAGGAGGTAAAGAGTTTATATCTTTATTTTTCCTGCAAAAAGAAGCAAGATGGTTAGAGTTTCCACAATTATAGCATTTCTTTCTAGGAGCATTAGGAACAGGCATATAATTATTGCTTTTATTCATACCTTCCTTTCCATTCCTATATTTCCTAGCTTCCTTTACCTTGTTCACATTTCTAATCTCTTTCAGCTTATGCTTAAGCTGCTTCATTGTCATTAAACCTATATTTACTGAAGTTAGTTTGTCCTGTTTTAATTTGTCAGAAGTTGACTTTTCTTTGACTTCTGTTTTAGAATCATTCACCTTTTCAGACTTTGACACATCAGTTTTTGCTACAAATTTAACAGGATTAACTTTAGGCTTTTCAGCTTTCTTGGTAAAGTTTGGTTTAGATGACACAATTTCCTTTTCTTCCTTATCATCTAGGTAACCTAGACCTTCTTTCCAATTTCCATTTTTTAAGATTTTCTGAGTTGTTCTTCCAGAGTTAGTCCAAGTTTTGATTATCTCCTTTTCCTTTTCCAGTTCAGATTTAAGAGATTTATTCAATTTCAGCACTTCATCTCTAACATAGAAAGCATAATCTCTATCCTTCTGAGTTTGATGGAACATAACTAACTTTTTTTCTAAATAGTCATTTCTTTTTCTAAGAGCAAGACTTTCAGATGTTAATCTTTCATTTGTTAAAGTCTGATCTCTAAAACTAATGAACATGGTTTTAAGATATAATCTCAACTCAGTAATATCATCTGTATGAAAAGCAAGAGTTGTTTGAGGTACCTTTAATTCGACAGTTTCAGAACTGCTATCAGCATTTTCCATTAAGGCATAGTTCACCTCATCTTCAGAATCTGAAGTGTCTGCCCAGTTTTTCTTCTTTGTGATAAGTGCCTGGCCTTTATCACCTTTTCCTTTCTTGCAGTCAGGAGAGATGTGGCCTCTTTCACCATAATTATAGCATTTGACATTTGAATGATCTCCTCTGTCAGACTTTCCTCCTTTGCCTTCAGACTTTCTAAACCCTTTCTTTTCAGAACTTACATCTTTCCTGGAAAACTTCTTGCCCTTTCTGAATTTCCTGTAGGTTATCTTTGTGATACCCTTCACCATAAGAGCACACAGTTGCATCATCTCTGCATCAACATCCACTTCAGATAAATTTTCAGATTCTGAATCATCATCATCAGAATATGATGACTCTGAATCAGACTATATGATGAGAGCCTTTCCTTTGCCCCTCTTTGAGACAACCACTTTAGGAGATTCCTCCTCAGCTTTAAGAGCAACTGTCTTTGACTTTCTTCCATGCCTTTTGCTCCTTTGATCCATCTCAAGTTCATGAGTCTTGAGCATACCATAAATTTCATCAAGAGTAGTTTCAGTAAGGTCATAGTTGTCTCTAATGGTAGTAGACTTCAAATCCAAAATTTCCGGAAGAGCTAAAAGGAATTTTAGATTTCAATCTTTAAGATCATATTCCTTGTCCACTAGTGACAGATCATTCAAGAGTTTGGCAAACCTGTCATATAAATCAGTTAATGACTCATCAGCTTTTGAGTCAAAGTGCTCATACTCCTGAGTGAGTATTGTCTTCCTGTTCTTTTTGATGGCCTCAGTACCCTGGCATCTTGCCTCTAAAGCATCCCATATCTCCTTTGCAGTCTTGCATCCAATTACCCTGTTTAACATGACATTGTCAATTGCACTATGCAGCAAATGCCTTACCCTTGCATCCTTGGCAATAGATGAGATGTCTTCAGGTGTATAATCACTTTTCTCCTTTGGTATGACCTTTGTTGGTTGATCATCAACTGCAACAAAAAACTTGGTAGGCTTATATGGTCCTTCATTAATTCTATCAAGGTATTCTGGATCTGTGGTTTCCAGAAACATATCCATCTTTACCTTCCATATAGGATACTCAGATGCTCTCAGTATGGGAACCCTAACGGTTTCATATCGACTGTGGGTTTGATTGTTTTGAGTGTCCTGAGTTTTGGTGGGCTTAGGCGGAGTTTGTGTTTTTTCAGACATGATTGTAAACCGGATCTCACTGTTTGTATATCAACAGAGTAGCTCTGATACCACTTGTTAGGTCACACAACACTATAAAAGGGGGTTGAATATAGTGTTTATACAATAAAATTGATTTATCAACACAAGTATGTAACAATAATCAAGTATATTCAATATAATAAACTCTATTACAATAGAACAATTGTTCTTTCTCAGTGATGAACAATATCACTAAGAGCTGCTAGGTTACAATGTATACTGTTCTCATGAATGATAACACTTATAGTGTAAACCCTAAGCTGTGTTTATATAGTACACAGTTACAAGATATCTTATAATTGATATGGAATATAATTTTGTCTCCTAAAATATATCAATCAGATATTATCTTATACAAGTCTTCTAACTGTCCAACTCTTCATGCATATCTTCTATTGTTTTAGTCCAGATCCTCTCCTGTAAATCAACCGCATTCCTTATCTGAAGTACCCGCACTTAAGTCCTGATATAAATCCTGACGACCTTAAGTTCTGATATAAGCTCTGACTTCAGTAAGTTCTGATTTCCAGTAAATCCTGTTATTAAGTTCTAAAACTAAACACAACAGATTAGACATGACATCTCAAATATATCTAAAAAATATTTTCGAACTTTCTCATAACATGTTGCTAGTATTCAAAATAAATCCTATTTTATATTGCAAGCGCTTCAAATTATTCAACCTTGAACCCTGATTCTTATTGATCTTGAGCCATAAGCCTTATTCTTCATAATCCATTGATTGTTGAATTCACAGATACGAGCCAGAGATATACGATACTACTCCACAAATACATATTTGCCACATACTGATTTCTGATATTAAATTGTTTGACATATCAACCCTTATGCCTTGTTTAACAGAAGACCAATCCTTCTAACCCTTGAACCCTTGGTCTTTTACTTTCTGATTCTTTCCTTGATTGAAAGCCAATATTTTTGAATTCCTTGTTATACCTTCATGGTAGTGTGAATCACCCTATGCTTCAAGATAAATGTTGTTTATGATTCAGCTTATTGAATTACATTGGTTATCATATTGAATTGTTTTAGAATTGGATGGTTTTATAAATGTGGACCAGATTCGTGGTCATATTAGGCCAATGCGTGCCTTGGATCTAGTATATTGTTAGATATATTTGATAATGTCATGTCTAATGTGTTTCATGTTTAGTTTTCAGATCTTAACAAAGAGGAAATATCAGTACTTACTGAAATCAGCACTTACTGGAAGTCAGAACTTAAGGATATCAGTACTTAAATTATCATGAGATAATTATCAGAAGATGGATATCAGAACTTAAGTGCGGAAGGACAAATAGTTAAAGAAAGGCTGATTGAAAGGAAAGAAGATCAAGACTAAATAAAGAAGAGATATGCATGAAGAAAGAATTCTATGAGGAATAGAATACTTAGAAGAAAAGATATCTGATTGATATATTTTAGGAAGCAGAATTATATTTCATATCAATTAGAACTTATCTTGTAACTGTGTAGTATATAAACATAGACATAGGGTTTACACTATATGTGTTATCATAATCGAAGTTATTATTCGTTGTAACCCTAACAGCTCTCGTGATAATTTGTTGATCACTGAGAGAGGACAGTTCCATATTGTAACAGAGTTTATTGTGTTGAATAAAATCTGTGTTCTGTTACTTGTGTTCTTTAATTTGATTTGATTGTAGTAAACACTGTATTCAACCCCTTTCTACAGTGTGTGTGACCTAACAAGTGGTATCAGAGCTTTCTGTTAACACACAAACAGTTTAAGATCCACAATCAATCATGTCTAAAGCAGAAACTCCAACCAAGTCCACCAAAACTGAAGAACCTCCAAAGACTCAAATCCATAGTCGATATGAGACTATTAGAGTTCCCATACTGAAACCATCTGAATATCCCATATGGAAGGTGAGGATGTCTATGTTTCTGGAAGCTACAGATCCAGAATATCTTGACAGGATCAATGAAGGACCACACAAGCCAACCAAACTCGCAGTTGCAGTTGTAGGTGAACCAGCAAAGTCTGTACCAAAGGAGAAGAGTGATTACACTGCTGAAGATATATCTTCAATTGCTAAGGATGCTAAGGTACGACACTTGCTGCATAGTGCCATTGATAATGTAATGTCAAACAGGGTAATTAACTGCAAGACTGCAAAGGAGATATGGGAAGCCTTGGAGACAAGATGCCAGGGAACTGATTCAATTAAGAAGAACAGGAAGAAAATACTCACTCAAGAGTATGAACACTTTGACTCAAAGTCTGATGAGTCATTAACTGGTTTATATGACAGATTTGTCAAACTCTTGAATGATTTGTCACTAGTTGATAAGGAATATGATCTTGAAGATTCAAATCTTAAATTCCTGTTAGCTCTTCCTGAAAGTTGGGATTTGAAGGCCACAACTATAAGAGACAACTATAATCTTGAAGAAACAACTCTTGATGAACTTTATGGGATGCTCAAGACTCATGAACTTGAGATGGAACAAAGAAGCAAGAGGAAAGGAGGAAAGTCAAGGACAGTTGCTCTTAAGGATGAGGAGGAATCCCCCAAAGCAGCTATCTCAAAGAAAGGCAAGGGATAAGCTCTCATCACAAAGTCTGATGTCGAGTTATCAAGTTCTGATAGTGATGATGACTCAGAAACTGAAAGCTTACCTGAGATGGATGCTGATGAGGAGATGATGAAGTTGTGTGCTACAACTGTGGTGAGAAAGGCCATAATGATTGCATACAGGAAATTCAGGAATCACAATGATTGCATACAGGAAATTCAGGAAGGGAAAGAAGTTTTCCAGGAAAGGTGCAAGTTCTGATAAGAAAGGTTTCAGAAAATCTGAAGGTAAAGGAGGAAAGTCTGACAGAGGAGATTACTCAAATGTCAAATGCTACAACTGTGGTGAGAAAGGCCACATATCTCCTGATTGCAAGAAAGTGAAGAGTGACAAAGGCAAGGCACTGGTCACAAAGAAGAAAAACTGGACAGACACTTCAGATTCTGAAGATGAGGAAAACTATGCCTTGATGGCAAATGCTGATAGCAGTTCTGATACTGCTGAGTTAAAGGTACCTCAAACTACTTATGCCTTTCATACTGATGATATTAATGAGTTGAGAAGATATCTTAAAACCATGTTTATTAGCTATAGAGATCAAACTTTAACATGCAAAAGATTAACTTTTGAAAATCTTGCTTGTAAAAAGAGGAATGATTATTTAGAAAAAGAGTTAGTCATGTTTCATCAAACTCAGAAAGATAGAGATGATGCCTTTTATGTTAGGGATGAAGTGCTAAAAATGAATGAATCTCTAAAAACTGAGTTAGAAAAGGAAAGAGAGATAATCAGGACTTGGACTAACTCTGGTAGAGCAACTCAGGATATATTAAGTAGTGGAAACTGGAAAGAGGGTTTAGGTTATGAAGATGATAAGAATGATAAGAGAACTGTAGAGATTGAGCCTATAGTTGTTAAACAAAAGCCAAAGGTAAATCCTGTTCAGTTTGTAGCTGTAAAGTCTGATATTGATAAATCAGAAGTTAAAGAGAAATTAACTTTTGACAAACCAAAACAGGGTAAGCCAACTGAAGTAAACATAGGTTTAATGACAAAGAAGCAGCTTAAGCATAAGCTGAAAGATGTTAAGAATGTAAACAAGGTAAAGCCACCTAGGAAAAATAGGAATAGAAAGGAAGGTGTGAATAAAAGTAACAATTATAAGCCTGTTCCTAATGCTCCTAGAAAAACATGTCAAAACTGTGGAAATTCTAACCATCTGGCTTCTTTTTGCAGGAAGAATAAGAACATAAACTCCTTACCTTCAAAGTCAGGAGTTAAGAGTCAGTCTGTTAAATATAGGCCACAAAATCCTTGTTTTCATTTTGGTAGTTTATGGCATTCCATTTATAATTGTAAGGAATATCATAGTTTGTATTATGATTATTATCAAATAAAACCTTCTTTAAAGAAAGTTAACATTGTTCCATCTAGTGTAAGTTCTGATTCAAAGTCTGATACTGTAAATGCTGATAAGAAAAATGTTAACATAATCTCTGATGCTAAATCCGCTGTAAATGTTAACAAACTTAATAAGGCCAAAGGATCCAAGCAAGTCTGGGTCCTTAAAACTAATCATTAGTGGTCTTTGTGATTGCAGGGCAACAGGAAAAACATCCTAGTTCTGGACAGTGGATGTTCAGGACATATGATTGGAAATAAAGCCCTGCTATCAAACTTTGTGGAGAAAGCTGGCCCAGGTGTTTCTTATGGAGATGACAACATGGGAAAAACTTTGGGATATGGCAATATCAATCTGGGGAATGTCATCATTGAAAAAGTAGCTCTGGTCTCAGGACTTATACACAATCTGCTAAGTGTGAGTCAAATCTGTGACAGAGGTTATCATGTGGATTTCTTTCAAGAACACTGTGAAGTTGTAAGCAAATCTACAGGCAAAGTTGTTCTGAAGGGATACAGGCATGGTAACATTTATGAAGCCAAGCTTTCAACAAGTACTGATGGTTCTGCAATCTGTCTGTTAAGCAGAGCATCAATTGAAGAAAGATGGAATTGGCACAAGAAACTCTCTCATTTAAATTTCAACAATATAAATGAACTAGTCAAGAAAGATCTTGTGAGAGGACTGCCAAAATCAGTATTTGCTCCTGATGGCCTTTGTGATTCCTGTCAAAAGGCAAACCAAAGAAAATATTCATTCAAGTGCAAGACTGAATCTTCAATTCTTGAGCCTTATCACCTACTACATGTTGATCTATTTGGTCCAGTGAATGTCATGTCTATTGCAAAGAAGAAATATGCTATGGTCATAGTGGATGAGTTCACCAGATACACATGGGTGTATTTCTTGTACACAAAAAGTAAAACTGCATCTATTTTGATTGATCATGTCAAGCAACTAGATAAATTGGTCAAAGATTCTGTGAAGATTATAAGAAGTGATAATGGCACTGAGTTCAAGAATTTGATCATGGAAGAGTTTTGCAAAGACCTTGGAATAAAGCAGGAATTTGCTGCTCCTGGAACTCCACAGCAAAATGAAGTTGTTGAAAGAAAGAATAGAACTCTTATTGAATCTGAACGAACTATGCTTGATGAAGCAAAGTTGCCAACCTATTTTTGGGCTGAAGCTGTGCAGACTGCTTATTTTACTCAGAATGCAACACTCATTAACAAGCATGGAAAGACACCATATGAGATGGTTAAGAAAAAGAAGCCAAATCTGAAGTATTTTCATGTATTTGGATGCAAGTGTTTTGTTCTTAAGACTCATCCTGAACAACTATCCAAATTTGATCTAAAAGCTGATGAAGGAATTTTTGTTGGATATCCACTTTCCATAAAAGCCTTCAGAGTCTACAATTTAAGAACAAGGATTGTCATGGAATCTATCAATGTCTCTATTGATGATAAGAAGATTACTGGACTTGAAGATTTCAATGATCATGATTAGCTGAGATTTGAAAATGAAGTTTTAAATTCCGAGTCTATAAATCCTGACAGTCTAAATCCTGACAGTCTAAATCCTGACAGTCTAAATCTGGATATTGCAAACTCTGATGGATTAAACTCTGATGTTATTGAAACTGTGGTGACTACGCCAAAGGAAAATGCACCTGTGCAGGGGGGAGTATACTAAAGATACAACCACATTTCAAGAAGCATCAGAACCTACAACTGGCTCTTCAAGTTTTGATTCATCAAGTTCTGATGGGCCAAGTTTTGATAATTCTGGAAACTCAAATTCTGAAGGATCCAACTCAGAAAGAATAATTTCAGCGGGAGCATCAGAAAATGCTGATGAAGACAGCATGGATCATAGGGGAGCATCCAGTTCTAGAGAAAATCTTTCATCTGGAAGGAAGTGGACTAAGGCACATACACCTGACTTAATTATTGGAAATCCTGATGCAGGTGTCAGAACTAGAACAGCTTCATCAAATGAATGTCTCTATAATTCTTTTCTTTCTCAGACTGAACCAAAGAAAGTGAAAGAAGCTCTTCAAGATGCTGATTGGGTGCAAGCAATGCAGGAAGAGTTAAATGAATTTGAAAGAAACAAAGTCTGGACCCTAGTGCCAAGACCAAAGAACAGATTTGTTGTTGGTACAAAATGGGTGGTCAGAAACAAAACTGACAGTGATGGCATAATTACAAGGAATAAAGCAAGGCTGGTTGTAAAAGGATATTCTCAACATGAGGGAATTGATTATGATGAATCATTTGCACCAGTTGCTAGATTAGAAGCCATAAGGATATTTTTGGCTTATGCTGCTCACAAAAAGTTTACAGTCTTTCAAATGGATGTGAAAAGTGCTTCTCTCAATGGAGAATTGGAAGAGGAAGTATATGTTGAACAACCTCTAGGTTTTGTAGATTCCAAACTTCTAAATCATGTCTACAGGCTTGATAAAGCACTTTATGGCCTTAAGCAAGCTCCAAGAGCATGGTATGAGACTTTAGCTCAGTTTCTTTTGGAAAGTGGATTTAACAGAGGAACTATTGACAAAACATTGTTCTACCTCAACCATGGAAAGGACTTACCTTTGGTGCAAATATATGTTAATGATATCATTTTTGGTTCTACAAATGACAGACTTTGCAAGAAGTTTTCCAAACTCATGCAGTCAAGATATCAAATGAGTATGATGGGGGAACTTAGCTATTTTCTGGGCCTTCAAGTCAAGCAGAATGAAGAAGGCACTTTTATTTGTCAATCCAAGTACACCAGCAATCTGTTGAAGAAATTTGGAATGCAAGACTGTTCAAGTGCATCCACTCCCATGGCCACTGCAACAAAATTGGATAAGGATACTGGTAAATCAGTATATATTACTGATTACAGAGGTATGATTGGCTCACTACACTATCTTACTGCAAGTAGACCTGATATCATGTATGCTACCTGTCTTTGTGCAAGATTTCAAGCAGATCCAAGAGAACCTCACTTAATAGTTGTGAATAGAATTTTCAAGTACCTTAAGGGTACAGCTGATCTGGGATTGTGGTATCCTAGAGAATCAGACTTTAAGCTAATAGGTTACTCAGATGCAGATTTTGCAGGATGCAAAATTGACAGGAAAAGCACAAGTTGAAGCTGCTAATTTCTTGGAGGCAGATTATTTTCTTGGTTTAGCAAGAAACAGAAGTCAATTTCCACATCAACTGCAGAAGCAGAGTACATTACTGCAGGAAGCTGTTGTGCACAGATTCTTTGGATGAAGAATCAGTTACTGGATTATGGGTTAACATATTTTAAAATTCCTATTTACTGTGATAATCAAAGTGCTATTACTATGACAGGTAATCCAGTTCAACACTCAATGACAAAACACATCAGCATTAGGTACCACTTCATAAGGGAACATGTGGATGAAGGTAAAGTGGAATTGCATTTTGTTCCAACAGATCAAGAACTAGCAGATATCTTCACAAAACCACTGTGTGAAGCTACTTTTACAAGATTGGTAAATGAACTTGGAATGGTTTCAGGTTCTTTCTCTAAATCTGCGTAGTTTATGTTCCGATACATCAGATTTTATGATCAGTATTTACAGATATTACTCTTTGTGTATTCTGTGCTTAAATTAAAATCTTCTAAGTGTTGATTGTTGTCTGATGTGAACTTCTAAACTCTGATAGTGATATGAATGTTTCAGTGACTATTCAATCCAATGAGGATAACTGTGCTAGATGCTGACCTAGTAGTCTATGATTTTCTTGGTGACTTTTCACACTCTATAATTACTGGAGAAATACTCTGATAATAACATAAATTCTTATAAGCAGTCGTGACTCACTTACACTGAGAAGCCACTGTAAAAAGTAATTTCAAAAGATGCATAAAATGAGCACAAAATAGTTGAGGTGGACTCATGCATGAACTCATTCTATAGTAGACTTCAGAATAATGACAGATTTTGAGCAAAATTCTTAGTTATGCCTTTTTTCTAAGATGTACTGAAGTGAATCAGACTTTAATCTTTATCTGATATTTAGCTTATTGCACACACATACACTCCATGTGAATGATGAAAATGACTGTGGTGATAAATGTAATTTTAGATGAACAGTTTAAGTGTCAGATGCATAAATTCTGAGGACAAGTTCTGATGGAAGTTCTGAAGAAACGAAATCAGTATTTGTGTGAAGAATTACAGAAATAGACATTCACTTTTCGAGTTAAGGAGCCATGTTCTGATGACTGTTAAGTTCTGATATCAGTCTAAGTTTTGATATTAAATCCTGATTCTTTACTTGACTTATTTGTGGCTAAATCTGAAACAGTCATATTTAAAATCAGAATATGTTTGGGTGAGATATAAACAGTCAACATAATTTAGGTTAATGGTACTCGTATATGCACAGTAATTTTTACTTGTTTCGTGTGCTCATTAACTCCTGTTTTAAGCTTCCAATGGCTGTCATTATTGCTCATTGGTCTAGGGAGATGAGGCTTTAATTCTTTTTCACATTCCGTGCATCCCTTTTGTCTTCCCTTGTCTATATAACTGACCAAACATCCTTCAGTAAAAATCAATTCTTTCTTCTCTCAAATAATGGCTTAGTTTGGTTGGTTTTACAACTATGGCACTGACACTCTGCATATTTTTCAAAATGGAATTTCGACTGCATATCCTATCAACAACATTCCTCATAATCTCTGGATTCAATTTCCAGAGATCATTAAAAATGAATTGTTGACTGTCCAAAGAAATTTTCATCTTCGTGCTCTCCGTCAGCAAGAACGAATCATTCATCTTGCAGTGCTCTTCGTCACTAGCAGAGGAAGCTAGTCGTTCCGTCTTTTAGACTATGACTAAGGCTGTTGATATTAGGGATTCTAGACTAGGGAAATCTTGTGATTTTCTGCATGTAATTTAAGTTTCATGATATGTATTCGTTTGATATATTAACGAAATTTTACTTCATTGCAAGATTTTGTCTCTGAGTCCTTTCATATTCTGATGACTTTTAAATACTGATAAAAATCAAGTTCTGATGCTGACGTGGCGGTATTTATTTACTTGGTTTATTTTTGGTCATTACCTCACTGGTCATATTTTTACAGAATATTGGTTTATGAGAGATAAAGCAGTAATTTATTTAGTGGAAACAATTAATTACTTGATTAATGGGATTACTTGGTTAGTGGTACGGTTTTTCTCCTTGAAAAACTGCATGTGATAAGTAATGATTACTGAATACCCATGCCCATTAATTATTTTTTTACTGTTGCATGCCTGACAGGTGTAAAGGTCTGTTCCACTCCTTGTTAACTGCTGTCACGTGGGGAGTCTAAGTAAAAGAGATAAAAGATTTTCAAATCTTTTATTTTCACTTTTATACTCTATCTCTCTCTTTTTACTCTTATACTCTCACTATTTTCTGACGCTTTATCATACATACATTTTATCAAACACCTTACAGGCAACCTTATTTCTCACTTATTTCTCATGGCACCTAAGGATTTAATTGTTGATGGAGCCAAGTTTGTACCTAAAAACTATGCTGCAATCTTGAACAAGGCTGAAGCTCCATCTGATTTGCACTTTGTGCAAGATTTTTTAGCAAATAGTGAGATTGGGTATGCTTTGAACCAACCTCAAACTATTTCAAGCCAACAAGTTCTGACGTTCTGGCGGACTGGGCATTTTGATGATGGTGGTGCTACTGGTACTCCAAGCATCATTTTTGAAGTGAATGATGTTGAGCATGTGGTTACTCCTGGAGCAGTTCGTAAAGCTCTTCACTTACCAGAAGGCTGTACTTTTTCAACAGTGAAGGACCCTGTTCTACAGCAGCTCATGGCCAATTTGAGTTATGAGAAGAGTTTGGGCAAGCTTGGACAGTTGAAAAGGGCAAATATCAGGAAGGAATGGAGTTTTTTCTTTGATTGTATCACTAAGGCATTCGCCAATACGTGCTCCAACTTTGATGCCATTCCAATTATGAGTCAGCAAATCGGGTATGCTCTTATTCATCAAACTCACTTTGATTTTGTAAGAGCTGTGCTAGGTTTCGTAGGGGATAGGATGACAGAAGATAAGAATATAGTGTACTTTGCTAGATTCTGTCAGCTTATATATAATTTCTGTTGTGCTGATGAACCCCAACCTACCACTGATTTAATTCCACCCTTTAAGCTTGCAAAGAGGGCTTTTAATGATTTTTTAAATGCTGACATTAAGAAAACAGTGGTTAGACCCTTACAGATACATCAGTCTGTAAAACAGTTTCTTGTAAATGCTGATCCTCAAATCTACACATCTGTTTACCCTGATGTTCAACCCACCAGCACATCCCAGCCACCACAACAACCATCAGAACATACCATTTCTCAACCTCAACCTACTTAACCCTCTATCAGAACATATTTCAAACCATCACAGACATCTCAACCTTCGCCATCAGCACATCCTGTGAGGCCTTCATCTTCCAAACTTAAGAGGACAAAGTCTGTACCTCAGACACAACAGAAGAGAAGGAGAATTGTTCTGAGAGATGAGTCAGACAGTGAGGAATAGGTTCATGTATCAGAACCTGTTGTTATAGAAGTTGAGAAGATTTCTTCTCAGAAAGATAATAAAGCTGGGAGTTCTAAGCTTTTCAAAAGGCTGAGAAGGATGTATTCTGATGAAACTCCCAAAGTCTCTCCACCTTCAAAGAGACTCAAGAAACAAAGAGCTAACAGGGACACAGCTGATTCAGTTTTAGAGGATGAGGAAGCAGCAGCTAAGGAAGGAGATCAGGAATCTCTGATCTCAAAAGAGCCAATTGTTGAAGCTACTGCATTTACACCTCCATTGTCACCAATTCGGGAAACTGTTCAAGACAGAGTATCTACACCTCCCGTGTCTCCTATAATTCAACCAATACATACTGAAGACCCAGGAACAAGTGCTGAGATTGACATTCACAACTTGATTGTGCCTGAGGTTTTGTACCTGGAAGCTCCACCAACTCAAGTCACTCCACCAACAACATCAATTCCTGATGCTGATTTTAATCCAGAAATACCTATAACACCTTCTCTGCATCTAGATACTGAAGATCAGATTTTAGGTGAGTATCAGAATATGGATGTTGATCAGAACTTAGTTAGAGATCAGCACATAGAAGATGATGTTGAAGCCTCAATAGCCTCTCATACTGTTCTTTTATCAGAGGATGCTGACTCTGTAAATTCTGATGCTGATAATGATGAAGTTACTGGTGAAGCTGTTGTCGCTGTAGATGCTGATGCAGCTGGTCCATCTAGACATGCACCTCCACAAGCTCCTTCAAAAGCTGATCTTGTTAAAAAGTTTGTTAGAGGAGATGCACCAGTACCTTGGAGTGAAACTCCTAGAGGACATGAGTGGACTAAGGAATGGAACAAAGTTGATTTTGTTCCTTCTTCAAACATACTTGCTGAGCACTTGGCAAAAGCTGATGAGATGCTAGTCAATGATGATTTCAAGGTACAACTAAGAGTTACTGCACTCAGTACAAGACACCTTCAAGCTCAACAATCTGTAACTCAGGCCAAGGTGGACAAAATTCAAGAATCTATCATTCAGTAAGATGTGGTTGCCAAGCTGGATAAGAAAAGGTTTTTCCAACCTACCTTTGACAGAATTGCCAACATTGAGAAAACCCAAGAGAAACAACAGTCTCGGATTGATGAAATTTTGAAGAATCAAGCTTCTCATCAAAATCAACTCAATGAGATCCAATCCTCAGTGGAATTGCTTGTCTCTCTTCTTTTACCTGCTGATGCCAAAAAGGGGGAGAAAGTAATTAAGTCCAAATACAAACCTATCAAGACACTGAAGGGAAAGGATGATGAAAAAGATGACCAGGGAAACTCTGGAATGGGTGGAGGTCATGGTCAAGGTAAAGGTTTTTCATCAAGTAGAACTGGAACTACAATTGAAAGAACAAGTTCTGATACTGGGAAAAGAATAACTTCTGATACTGGTAAAAGGATAAGTTCTGATGAACATCTGGAACTTGATGAGGAAATTTTAAGACAGTTATTTCTGAAATAAAATCCAGGAATGGACTTTGAGAGTTTAAAGGAAGAAGAAGCTAGACTTAAGTTAGAAAAAGTCAACTCCAAATCTGAAGCTTTTATTGTTGAAAAGAAAATTCCTAAGGCTAAAGGCATTGTGATAAAAGAAAGGACAAATCCTGAGGCAATCAAGGCCAAATCACAAATGGAGATAGATCCAAGGTCCAAGGGCAAAGAGAAAGTTGGTGAACCTGTAAAGGTTTATGTGCCTGCTATGGATGAAGAAATATCTGATGAAGATGCTAATCTTACTC
Organism: Apium graveolens; assembly: GCF_009905375.1. Lineage (NCBI taxonomy): Eukaryota > Viridiplantae > Streptophyta > Magnoliopsida > Apiales > Apiaceae > Apium > Apium graveolens. Next base: position 116,641 of record NW_027421671.1, read on the forward strand.
TGATTTTAAAGAAGATTTCTCAAACAACCTCTGACATGGCTCAAGTTGTTCAGAGTCAAGATATAGTAAGTTCTGATATGACACTGAAGCAAGCAACCTCTGACATAGCTCAAGTTGGCTTGACATCAGAAGATGAAATGAAAGGTAAATTAACCTCTGACATTGCTTATGTTAAACCTACTACAACTCTACTACCAGGATTCACCAAAGCTAAACAGACTCAACCTTTGAAGACTACATCAAGTGGTTTAGAAGCAAAAGTTATTAGAGGAAAGGAAGCCAAAGATAAATCTGGATTGGGTAGTTCTTATGAAAGAAGAACACACAACATTACCAATGATCCAACTTCCTTAAGTGAACCAGGTGTAGGAGCAACTCCTGAGAGATTAAACCAACTTGAATCTGTACAAATGGTTTACCACTCTAATTTAAAAGAAGATGTCATGTTATATTTTATGACAGATGGGAGGGTATTCCAGATCAGGAAGAATGCTATTCCATTGAAGTATTTTGAAGAACTGGAACATGTTTTATTTCTACTTCAAGTGAAAAACAGATCAACAAATGGTGCTGCAGGGTACTTAAAATCAAATATTCAAAGACAGAAGAGGCTTTACTCTGTAAAGTCTGACAACCCATATTTTCCTAAGTACAGAGATCATAATGGAGAAATTGTGAAAATGAAGCCTAATACTGCAAAGACCAACATCAGACTAGATCAGGGGATAAGAAAAGCAAAGATTAATGATCTCAGATATGCTATCTTCCAAACTGGTGAAGATACTGCAGAGCTTACAGATGCAAAAAGGAGGATGATTAATGAACTTGAATATGCTGATAGAACACTTTTGAAGAACTATCTTAGAACAACTCTTGACATCAGAGAGATTAGTAATTGAAGCCAAGTCAAAGATCTACAACTGCATAAATTCTGATGTGTATACAGACTAAAGCTGTTATCAGAAGTTAAAGATGGTAAAGCTTTAAGGACTGTAAGTTATAGTTATCTAGTCAAATTCTCATGCATGTGTACTTAATGTTTTTGACATCATCAAATATCTGTTAAACTTGTATATTATGCTAATTTACAAGTTGGGGGAGATTGTTAGATATATTTAATAATGTCATGTCTAATGTGTTTCATGTTTAGTTTTCAGATCTTAACAAACAGGAAATATCAGTACTTACTGAAATCAGGACTTACTGGAAGTCAGGACTTAAGGATATCAGTACTTAAATTATCATTAGATAATTATCAGAAGATTGATATCAGAACTTAAGTGCGGGAGGACGAACAGTTAAGGAAAGGCTGATTGAAAGGAAAGAAGATCAAGACTAAATAAAGAAGAGATATGCATGGAGAAGAATTCTATGAAGAATAGAATACTTGGAAGAAAAGATATCTGATTGATATATTTTAGGAAGCAGAATTATATTCCATATCAATTAGAACTTATCTTGTAACTGTGTAGTATATAAACACAGACATAGGGTTTACACTATATGTGTTATCATAATAGAAGTTATTATTCATTGTAACCCTAGCAGCTCTCGTGATAATTTGTTCTTCACTGAGAGAGGATAGTTCCATATTGTAACAGAGTTTATTGTGTTGAATAAAATCTGTATTCTGTTACTTGTGTTCTTTAATTTGATTTGATTGTAGTAAACACTGTATTCAACCCCCTTCTATAGTGTGTGTGACCTAACATATATAGAGCAAAGCTGGGAGCCTTGCTCGGGGTTAGTGCGTGACTGATCAGCAGCCTAACCTTGGTTTTTAAAATGAAAAGTGAATATCCAATTCTAATCATTGCTTATTCAGAAACTTGATTCTTCTGAATCATTTCAATTGGCTATTGTTTAACCTAAGTTATTGCTATTATGACTTGCTGAGCAATTTAGCTCACTCTTGCAAACTTTTTTTTATGTTTTCAATAGTTGAAAAGGAAATTGTTGGTAACGAGGATTCCCTGTCCAGTGTGCGAGCTAGGATTCCAGGTTAAATTGGATCGAGCTAGCAGGAGCTTTATATTGTAGATGAGTTATGCAAGATTGTAAGAAAGATATTATTATCAGTTATAAGTTGAACTAGTTGGGATTTGGTACGATAAAATAAAAGTTAAGGTTGTGGCTTGTTTTCATACTTTAACCTATTACGATCCATGGTTGTGCGAAGAAGGGTCAATGCATATAATATTTTATATACAGGTTTATATATTGGATGTGTGTTGTGAATCCCAAACTTCTGACCCGGGTTTGGAGGGCATTACACAAACGGGTTGGGACCGTGTCACCAAGAACATCCCGGGTTGGGGATGAACTGGCCGGAACTTGCCCAGAATCCGGCGACCGGCCAGGATTCCGGTAAGTTCAAATCGTGCCAAAAACAACACCGTTTGGTGTGTTTTCAACTAGGTTTTCATTCTAAATCACCACAACAATACAACTCCGGCCACAACTGACCAGAATCATCTCTGTATCAACTTGTCTGGCCAAATCGAACCAAACTACGGCCAACTATCGATTTCACTCATTTGTACAGGAACCTTTGATTTTAATAGCTCAAATCAAAGCTTATTCACTGTACAATCAAAGCCCTATCATCAAACTAACCTCAGCTTCTTCAAAATAAAAAACGTTCAAATCAAAATTAGAACATAAACCCTAATAATCGAATTCGACTATACAGGAATCGTTTGACGAAATTAAATACATGAATCAACTGCAAATCATCATCTAAAGTTATTTCAATCATCAAATCAATCAAATAACCCTAGAATCAAAAAGCCCTGATTCGAACATAAACCATAGAAATTAAAATTGAAAAACAACGAATCAAAACATGAAATTGATGCAAGAAACTGAAAGAACAGATCATGAGCACCGATTTGAGTACTTAGACGAACAGATTTTTGCTCAAAATCACAGTTTGATCCTTGACCCGAATCCGAAAACCCTGACCCGATTTGCGGAGAATTTTCTGATTTTTATAATTTAATTATAAATAATTAATAATAATTAGGCTATTTATAGTAGTAAAAATAATACTCCTAATTAAAATTAAGGCCCTAATTATACATCTAATAAAATTAATTGGCCCTTAATTAATAATTTTTGAGTAATAATTTTTGAATTTTTAATATTAAATATATACAATATATATGCCAAAATTTCCCCAAAATTGTGAATAATTCAAAAATACAAAGAAAGAGAATAATTGAAAGTCCCATATTTTATAAAAATAAAAATATGATTTTTGTGGGGTTTTTGACACCCGAAGGGGCCCAGAAAAGTCATTTTTCACGAAACGAGAAAATTTCTAAAATAACTGGATATTCATAATAACGATATGGTACAAGCCATATTAGGCAAAATAAGGCCAATTATTTTGTATGAAATATCAGCTATTAAAACAAAGTTTGGGCCGTATAACTCTTGATACGAAAGAATTTATCACAAAATAAAATACCCGAAAAATATCCTGACTACACAGAACACTTATATCACATAATAGCTAGGGTTTTATGACTAAACACACTTAATGACAAAATAAAACATATAATTCCTCTTTTTATGATATAATACAATCGTAATTTCTTAATCGTTACATCCTCCCCCCTTAATAGGATTATGTCCTCAGAATCTCGTTAAAAAAATAACTGGGGATACTTTTCTAACATTTCACTCTCAAGTTCCCAGGTTGATTCTTCAACCATAGGGTTTCTCCATAACACTCGTACCAATGGTACATAATTATTTCTCAGTACTCCATCTTGCCGATCTAGAATTTTTATTAGCTGCTCTACATATGACAAATCAGCTTGAATCTTTATCGGCTCATATTCTATTACATGCCTCGAATCAGGATTATATCTCTTAAGCATTGACACATAAAACACATTATGAATATGCTGCATATGAGGCGGCAGGGCTAACTCGTACGCGACCTTTCCGACTTTCTTCAAGATTTTAAATGGACCAACGTATCGTGGCTTTAGTTTACCCTTGTTGCTAAATCTGGTCAATCCTTTTCATGGCGATACTTTTAGTAAAATATGTTCCCCTTCCTAGTAATCCATATCCTTTCTAGTTTGATCCGCGTATTTTCATTGTCGATTTTGCGCTACCTCTAGTCGTTTCTGAATAAGTTCCACTTTTTCTTTGGTCTGCTGAATTAGTTCTGGTCCTAGAATTTTATGTTCACCAACTTCATCCCAACACACTGGAGACCTACACTTTCTTCTATATAATACTTCATAAGGTGGCATTCCAATGTTGGCGTGATAGATGTTATTGTAAGAAAATTCCATTAATGGTAAATGTTTGTCCCAATTGCCTTCTAAATCTAATGCACATACTCGTAGCATATCTTCAATTGTTTGGATCATTTTTTCACTTTGCCCGTCCGTCTGCGGATGATAAATATTAATGTTTTATTGTAGGTATCAAGGAGATATAATAAAGGAAGATTTGGAGTTTACAAAATCAGATTTGGAGTTTAATTTGATTAAAAATCAGATTTTATGTGCCAGCTGCGCAGTCTCTACTGTTTGGGCCATATCTGGAGTTCTAGAAGTCCGATTCTGACTATTCCACAGCCCATGGAAAGATAATGAGAAGAGCTTCAATTCCGAATTGATCTTGAATTTATAATCCAGCCGAATCAGCCTGGAATCAGAGCCCAAAAGTCGACTACGAATTTTCACTTTCTCGGAATTCAATTCTAATTTGGAAATCTCCTTATATTTTCTTTAATTCATTAAAAAGACTATTATTATATATAATTAGATCAGACCAGACCTAATATATATAGAGGAGGGAGGTAAGAGATGAGTGGTCGCACAAGGGAGGAGGAGAAGAAGCCATCAACGAAGAAGAATTCAACCATTAGAGACATCTATGTGGCTTTGTTTTCTCTTATCTTTTTATATCTCTTCTTATAAATATGTGATGGTTATCTTGGAATTATTTTGATACTTTGATAATGAACTAAATTTATACGAGTTAGGATTTTATGGAACCCTAGTATGGGATTGTTGGTGTTTTGATAAGAAGTATTATTTGCAGTTTGTAGTTTATTCGTTTAAGTGGATATCATGATACGTACTTGCTATTGTCTGATCAACTCTAGTAGGTGTACGAGTTAATTATAATAATGAGAGGGTTATAGTTAATTGACACGATACTTGAATGGTGCATGCTTATATCTTTTGATTATAATATTGTTACGGTACATACATATATTGTGACCATGCATAGCTTTGTGAATTGGTGCTTAAATAAATTCTGAAGAGTAAATTGGCATAGACATATGTTAGTTTATTTTATAGGAATTATACCATAGTGATTTTGAGAGGAACCTACGACCATTGAATTCTATCTAATGAGTTGTGATCTTGGTGTAGTATTACACTGCTTTATTACCGACATGAACATATTAGGGGGTAGTAATTATCTTGACTCGGCTTCTCATATTTGAACATCCAACTCTCTTTGCTAGCATATTATTAATTAGTTGATCTAGTTATTAAATATTTTAATTAGATAAATCAAAAACTTCATTCTTGTGTTCTATAACCCAATTGTTGGATATTAATTGTGATTTATACAAACATACAGTCCTTGAGGAACCATATCTGGTATTTACTAATATATTACTTGTTTACGATTTTGTACACTTGCACATCAGTATTTTACGTAACAAGTTTTTGGCGCCGCTGCCGTGGATTGTTTTAGTGTTTATTGCAAATTTAATAATCTTGCAGTTTGGTTTGATTTTGTGCTTAATTTAATAATTCTTGTTGTTTATCAGGTTCAACAACATAGAGTTATGTATTCGCCATATGAGATGGATATGATGTATGATGAAGAGTGTGCTGCTCGAGATCGTGAAATTCTTTTCTTGCAATCTAAAATATCTTCCATAGCGTAGATGGTCAAGAATTTATGCATGAGAAAGAATCAACCTATATGGCAACCACCGAGTCCACCAATGAGTCAAGCTAATAATGTTCCATGTGTTTTCTGTTGTGGTGCTCATACCTATGACTACTGCCCTTCTAATCCCGATTCTATTTGCTTCGATATCAATCAACCATTGGTGCAACCTCCCAATTATTCATGGATCAATGAAGGAGCTTATCTTGGAACTTCATCACAACAAGAGCTTGATGATGAGAATGAGCAGGAAAAACCCATGTTTGTTGAAAATGAAAAATTGGTGGAGGTCTTTCAAGCAACATCTGATCTTGAAAGTTATATAGATGAATCTTCAACATTATTTATTAAGGATGCTCTAGTTTCTGATAAATTAGAGCATGTTCCATATGAAGGTACATTAGAGCAACACATGAATATTCTCAATTCTGGATATGAGAATAAGGAAGATGAACCTTTAATCTTGGTGGAGGTTAATTCACAAGAAGCGGAGACAGTGCATTATTTTGAGTCATTGAAAGTACTTTCTACAGATTTCAAACCTCCAAAAGCATCTATTAAAAAACCACCTTATTTGAAATTCAAGATGATTTCTCATTCTAAGGAGGTTTATTCGGGCTTATCTTCGACTTCTTCTATCATCATCTCAGCAGAATTACCTCTTGACAAGAAAGAAAATTTGTTCGAGATTCAACTAAAGAAGAGATTGGTGTTTGATGGCTTGTGTCAAATTATAGTGATATTGTCTACTCTTTTTGGATGCAAATCTTGCTACAAGTCACTAGAATAGATTCTTTTGAGGAGTGGAAGAGGTTGAAAATTATCATTAAGGATGTGGTCCCGAACAAGATAATTAAGTGGCCATTACGAGATGCAGTGTTGAATTTTACACTACGGTGTGAAATTGTCAAGTAAAGATTGGTTTTACGTCTAGCCAAAGACGTTAAAGAAAAGCGCTTCTTGGGAGGCAATCCATGACTTTGGAAAGAATTCTTAGTTGAAGCTTATTAATAGGAAAATCAGAAATTTTTCATGCCTATGAAATTTTTCTGGAAATCAAAAATTTTTCATGCCCATGAAATTTTTCTGGAAATCAATAATTTTTCATGCCCATGAATTTTTTATGGAAATCAGAACATAGAAGAGGAGTTGATACTGAGTCTCACGCGCGTGACTTTATGTTTTTTTTGGATCAACACTTCGTGCTTATGCACTAGGGGAGTATTCTAACTTTTATTTGTATATTTTTATATATTATTTTTGTATTTTTTTAGGATTGTATTAGTTATATATTATATATTTTTATTCATTGAGGACAATGGACAACTTTAGTGTGGGGAGGGGTTTTCAACATTAAAAAAATAAATTAAAAAAATAGAAAATTTAAAAATTGATTGCCTTGTCAATATAGCGTGTTAATAAGGATAAGTACACACCATGCATACTTATTTTTCGTGTGTCATATATATGTCTCCTTTGCATAAAATACCTTTTGCATGATGATATCTTGTACGTACTTGCAAAAATTCCAAAACTTGAATGTACGCCATTGTCAATTTAACGAGTATAGCATGCTATTACCCTGTGAGATCTTGGGCTTAATTTATGATTGATACATCCTTTTGTCAATCTACTTTTTTTTTGTGGGCTATTCGTCATTGTGCATGTTCCTCTAGAACTTGCTTTAAACCAGGTCGTGTGCATACTGATATTGTGTATGTGTAAAAATGATAAAGGCACTAGGATTAACCGTATTGTCCCAAATAGTATCATGAAAAATAATCCTTAGTGAGCCCCCTTGAGCCTATAACCTTTTTATTTGTATATCACCAGCTTAATTGTTTATTCTTGTCTTGATTGACTAGTAGAGCATGGTGATTTATGTTTGGGATGGGTAACATTATAAATATGGGGATTTTTTTTTGTTCAAGTGAGAATTAATTACTTGATCTTCTAAAAAAAGAAAAAATGAATGCATTGCAACAAAGTATCAAGTACTCCTTTGAGATCAATGGGTGGCAAGTGCAATGTCATATGAAAGGAACGATCCATGTACATGTGATGGTATTAAGTACAATGTCTTGGTGACTTTTCACTGCCATTGGTTATTGGAGAATGACTTGACTTTGAAAAAAAATAGAAGAAAAAAAATTGAGCAAGAAGAAGATCAAATAAAGTTGGTGTTCATTGGTTTGTATAATGTGAACGTGGGAAGGTACATGATCTGCTTTTCAAGTTGGGTGCTGTAATTAAAAGTGAACACTTTACTATGCTAGTTATCAAGTTTAGCCACTTGTTAGCTTATGTCTTTGATATCTTACCCTTCACCTAAGCCTCGTTACAACCCTTGACAAAGACCTTTTTATTTATACATGCGCAAAGTCTAGAGATTTTGGTGGACAAGCAAGCTTATGGTAGCACATGTGCATTTGATTAAAATTGAGTGATACAGTTACACCTAAACACTTGTGTGATTTGAGTGTTTGTAATGTTATTTTTCTATCCAAAGCATGCTATTTTCTTGTTGATTGAGATTTTGATGTTATTCATGATTATTTTAGTCTTGTGAGACTATGTGTGTATGCTTGAATAGTTGTGTTGGTCTGTAAAGTTGAGGAACTGTATTATATGATATCTATGAGCTATTACATCTCTATGTTTGTATGTGTGGAGTGCTATGATATATCTCATGTTTGACACTTGGCAGTTAGAAAAAATATGGGAATTTTGTGGGTACATTCACTATAGGCCCTCACGAGACCTTACTCGTCCACTTGGGCTACCTTGGGGTTTAAAGGGCTTGTTGCATATGCCAAATGCAACCGTGATCACCTACGGCAGTGGTACTAGTAGTTTAGGACTTATTATTTTTCTTTTATTCTTTTCCCGAGGACGTGCAAGATGCTAAGTGTGGGGATGTGATGAGCGTGCACTTTATCTTAATATTATCCCTATATTTTGGTTATTTTGCATTGATTTGGATTTTTATTTAATAAATATTAATGTTTTATTGTAGGTATCAATGAGATATAATAAAGGAAGATTTGGAGTTTACAAAATCAGATTTGGAGTTTAATTTGATTAAAAATCGGATTTTATGGGCCAGCTGCGCAGTCTACACTGTTTGGGTCATATCTGGAGTTCTAGAAGTCCGATTCTGACGATTCAACAGCCCATGAAAATCTTATGAGAAGAGATTCAATTCAGAATTGGTCTTGAATTTATAATCCAGACGAATCAGCCCAGAATCAGAGCCCAAAAGGCAACTACGAATTTTCACTTTCTCGAAATTCAATTCTAATTGGGAAATCTCCTTATATTTGCTTTAATTCATTAAAAAGACTATTATTATATATTATTAAATTAGACCAGACCTAATATATAGAGAGGAGTGAGGCAAGAGTCGAGTAGCCACACAAGGGAGGAGGAGAAGAAGCCATCAACGAAGAAGAATTCAGCCATTGGAGACATCTATTTGGCTGTGTTTTCTCTTATCTTTTTATATCTCTTCTTATGAATATGTGTTGGTTATCTTGGGATTATTTTGATACTTTGAAAAAGACCTAAATTTATATGAGTTAGGATTTTTATGGAACCCTAGTATGGGATTGTTGGTGTTTTGATAAGAGGTATTATTTACAGTTTGCAGTTTATTCGTTCAAATGGATATTATGATACATACTTGCCATTGTCTGATCAACACTAGTGGGTGTACGAGTTAATTATAATACTGAGAGGGTTACAGTTAATTGACACGATAATTGAATGGTGCATGCTTATATCTTTTGATTATAATATTATTACGGTACATACATATATTGTGACCATGCATAGCTTTGTGAATTGGTGCTTAAATAAATTTTGAAGAGTAAATTGGCATAGACATATGTTAGTTTGTTTTATAGGAATTATACTATAGTGATTTTAAGAGGAACCTATGACCATTGAATTCTATCTAATGAGCTGTGATCTTGCTGTAGTATTACACTGCTTTATTACCGACATGAACATATTAGGGGGTAGTAATTATCTTGACTCGGCTTCTCGTATTTGAACATCCATCTCTCTTTGATAGCATATTATTAATTAGTTAATCTAGTTATTAAATATTTTAATTAGATACATCAAAAACTCCATTCTTGTGTTCTATAACCCAATTGTTGGATATTAATTGCGATTTATACAAACATACAGTCCTTGAGGAACGATATCTGGTATTTACTACTATATTACTTGTTTGCGATTGTGTACACTTGCACATCAGTATTTTACGCAACAAAACACCCTGTTGAGAGGAAGCCCCTAGAGTCTGTTTTTGTCCCTCTTTTTCAACTATACCTTTTTGAGAGAATGTAGAGGTTGCTTGAGTGGTCAGCTCACTTTGTTTAGCCTTCTTTGTCTTTTTGACCAGGGGTGACTCTTGTTTAGTTTGTTCCTCACCACTCTCATTTATTACTGCTAAGGGTGCCTGCTTTCTCTTCTTTTTACTCACTTCACCCTTTTGAGAGGATGAAGTGGTTTTTTCCTAGCTTCTATTGGTATAGAAGAAATGGTCTCAGCTTGGGAAGGCCCCTGTTGGTTGTCCTGTGTTTGTACTTCTACAGGAATAGGGGCCAATATTGTTGTACTAAAATTAACATTAGTTCCCATGTCAGGCATAGGATAAGGGTAAGTCTTAAATCTCTCCAACATAAATGGAGTGATTTTGAGACTCACACTTACCTTGTTCTTTGGAGTAAGTGAACCAAATAAAATTTTGGACACTTGCTTATAATTGCATATTTTTGTCTTATCTACACCATCAAGTAAATGAATGTCTGCAACTTTATGGATTAAAGTAGACATTACACACCTAGGAAATAAAATTTCCTTACCTCTTGAAGACAATGGCATAGTTAGCCTTGTGCTGAGATCCTGTAGAATTAGCATCCCCACATTGATGTGTCAGTTGTGAGCCATGGAGAATACTAATTTCTGAACTACACTAGAAATGTTATCATACACCGTCTTTCTACATGTGAATGCTCTCACAATGGAGTTAAACAGGAATGACCATTCCTTCCTCAAATTCTTCTTGTTGAGACTGGCCAAGTTGATCCTTTCACTATAGTTGATGAAGTCCATGAATTCTGCTAGTTCATCCTGAGTAGGAACCTCCATCAAATTTGCAGTAGGAATGCTCAAGGCCATATTCACACCAGTTTCTGAAAATTCCACTTGTTGACCCTTAATAGAGCAATTAACCACCATGGAAGCAGTTTGGTCCTCATGCACTACTGTCCTTATCATAGCTGTATTCTAGAAATCCCCCTAGAACATCTAAATATAGAATTGGATTTGCTGTTAAAGCACCTACAAAATAAGTTTCAGAAAGAAACTTCACAAAACTCTTAAAAGAGTCAGCATCATGGTTTATATCAGTAAAAGCTAGGTAATTGGTGCCCTCCTTTGGGATGAAAGGTGTAATTGTGTTTGATGCCATCGAAATAGTCTGAATTTTGTGGATAAGAAAAGGTAGAGAGAAAGAGTTTGAAACGAGAGAGCGGTTGAGAATTGGAAAAATTAGGTCATTTAGAGTTCTCAAAGGCGTAAAGAGGTGTATGTCGATATGTCTGGGTATTTATAGTAAAAGGTAAATGACTTATCGAGAACTAAAAATGGACGTTTGGAATTTACTTACGAGAAGTCATATTGAGAGAATAGATACATATCGATATGTCATTTTCCTGACTTTTATCGAGAAATAGAAAATGACTTGTCGAGATGTCAAATAAATACCCAGTTTGAATAGTATGAACTGAAATTATTTCTAATTTTTATTTGAATAAATCAAAGTAAAATCAGAATGATTTTGTCAAAAGTATTTTACCAAAATAATTTATTAAATTAAATTATTTCAGTTCTGAGTTATTGATATGTCTAAAATGATACTTGTAGAGAACTATGTGAGTTAATACTTATAGAGAACTCTACAATGACTTATCGATAATTCATAATAAAGCTTGTCGAAAAGTCCTTCGAGAAGTCAGAAAAATGACTTATCGAGAACTCACTCGAGAAGTCTTAAACTGGCTTGTCGAAAAGTCAATTAAACTTATCGAGAACTCAGTTCTCTAAATACTTTTGTCCTTTTTGACTCTGTCTTGTGCTAATCTCACATATTGAAAATGTAAATTAACACTTAGACAGTTTTCTCAAAATTGAAAAATTCCAAGCTAAATTTTGAATTTTGAAAAATAAATATACAGAGATTTCTGAAATATTTATAACTCATATTCCAGTTAATTTCCAATTAAATCAAATTAATTTTGATTTACTAGAAATTAATCTGCTGCAAAATATTAGCTGAGTTCTTGCCTTTAGGATGAAGAATTGAGCATACCAATTTCACCTACAAGTCTAGTGAAAGTTGCTTCATCCAAAGGTTTAGTAAAAATGTTAGCTAACTGTTTTTCTGTTGGAACAAAAATTAGCTCAATGGCACCATTTGCAGCATATTCTCTAATAAAATGACACCTTACATCAATGTGCTTTGTTCTAGAATGATTAAATGGATTAGCCACAATAGATGTAACACTAGTATTGTCACACATAATTGGAATTTTGTGTAACACTAGGTCATAATCCATTAGCTGATTTCTAATCTAAAGCACTTGAGCACAACAACTTCCAGCAGCTATGTATTTAGCCTCAGTTGTGGAAGTTGACACAGATTGTTGTTTCTTGCTATACAAGGATATAAGTCTTTGAACAAGAAAATGACAGCTTCCACTAGTACTTTTTATGTCAACCCTGCATCCAGCAAAATCTGCATTTGTGTATCCAACTGCTTCAAAACCTATTCCCTTAGGATACCATAATCCCAAGTTTGGAGTCCCCTTCAAATATCTGAAAATTCTCTTCACAACCATTAAATATGATTCCTTTGGATTGGCTTTAAATCTTGCACACATACATGTTGCAAATATAATGTCTGGTCTACTAGTAGTTAAATACAGCAAAGATCCAATCATTCCTCTATAACCTGAAATATCTACACTTTTTTCATTCTTATCTTCATCCAACTTAGTAGCTGTAGACATAGGTGTAGATGCAGGTGAACAATCAACCATACCAAACTTTTTCAATAAATATTTGACATACTTAGTTTGGATGATGAAAATCCCATCACTTCTTTGACTGACTTGAAGTCCCAGAAAGTAACTAAGTTCTCCTATCATACTCATTTCATATTCACTCTGCATGAGTTTAGAGAATCTTTGACATAACTTTTCATTAGTAGAACCAAATATGATATCATCCACATAAATCTGAACTAGGATCATATCATTACTATGCTGCTTGTAGAAGAGAGTCTTGTCTATTGTACCTCTAGTGAATCCATGTTAAAGCAGAAATTCTGACAGCGTGTCATACCAGGCTCTAGGTGCTTATTTTAGTCCATAGAGAGCCTTGAGCAACTTGTATACGAAATCTGGAAATTCTGGATCTTCAAAACCTGGTGGTTGTTGCACATAGACTTCTTCTTCCAACTCACCATTAATGAATGTACTCTTCACATCCACTTGATATACCTTGAAATTTGAATGTGCAGAAAATGCAAGAAAAATCCTTATTGCTTCAAGTCTTGCAACTGGAGCAAAAATTTCATCATAGTCAATTCCTTCCTCCTGTGAGTAGCCTTTTGCAACCAACCTTGCTTTGTTTCTGGTGATAATTCCATTTTCATCAATTTTGTTCCTGTACACCCACTTTGTTCTAATTACACTTCTGTTCTTTGGTGCATGAACCAATCCCCAAACTTTGTTTCTTTCAAACTGATTTAGCTCTTCTTGCATAGCAGATATCCAATCAGGATCAAGTAGAGCTTCCTTAGTTTTCTTGGGCTCAACTTGTTACAGAAAACATGCATGAAGGCATTCATTTGCAGTTGTATTCTAGTCCACACTCCAACAGTTGAATCACCACTAATTGCTTCTCTTGTGTGACTCCTATCCCACTTCCAGGCGTGAGTTTGTTGACTTGAGTTTTCTACATTTTCTTCACCACTAGCATGACTTGCAGAATCTTCTTCTCTTTCTCCCCCTGAGTTTGTGCTATCAAATTCAGGTGTTTGAGATCAGCTTCCATTCTCATGATTCTCTTGTTCAGTTGACTCTTTATCAATTCTGTGATTTGTGTTGACTTCAGCTTCATCCTCAGAATCACTATCAATGTTGAGATTTTCAAATTTTAGGGCCTCAGCTTCATTTTCATCAAGGCATTCTAAGCCTGGACACTTGTCAACTTCAAAAGTTACATCTGTGCTTTCCATAATTTTCTTTTGTTCAAGCACATAGACTTTATAGGCAGTTCTCTCCAATGAATATCCTAGAAAAATTGCTTCAAAAACTTTAGAGTCAAATTTTCCCACATATTTAAAGTTCTCTTTCAGAACATAACACTTGCTTCCAAATACATGATAATGCTTTACAGTAGGCTTTCTTTTAGATAAGATTGCGTAGGGTGATTTGCCAAGATTCTTGTTAATGAGATATCTGTTTTGAGTATAATATGTAGTGTTGACAGCTTCTTCCTAAAAACTAGTTGAAAACTTGGCATCTTGCAGCATTATTCTAGCAACCTCCACTAATGTTCTATTTTTCCTTTCAACAACACCATTTTGTTGAGGTGTCATAGGTGCTGAGAATTCTTGAACAATGCCCTTGTCTTTGCAAAATTCTGTTACGGTTATATTTCTGAATTCTATGCCATTGTCACTCCTCACTCTTTTCACACAGTTTTGATCTTCAGCCTGTTTCTTAATCTTCTTGATGTGTTCAATTATGATGTATGGAGTTTCATCTTTAGAGTGCATAAATTCTACCCATGTGTATCTTAAGTAGTCATCCTGTTGTGTTTTTAATGCAGCGGGGCATGGCAAAACACTTTTACGCATATAGATCATGAATAAAAATTCGATAAATCGTGGTAAAAACATAGGGATCGAATCTAACCTTTAAAATAATTCGGAGACAACAATCAGAGATCCTTAGCAGTTGCTCCTCAAGTGTGAAGCACTCCACCGGTATCCACCAAGAAAACGATGTTAAGGAGGAGGAAGGAGGTGGAGAGAATTGGGTTTTCCAAACTTTTTGGGTTTTTGGGTTCTTGTGTTTGAATGAAAATAGGGTCTATAATAGTGTATTTATAGGCAAAATTTTCAGCTAAAATTTTCCCATAAATATTATTATTATTATCCCATTTATTATTCTCATTAATAATTAAAACACCTTTTAATTATTAATCCTTTTTCTAAATACTTTAGAAATAATTCTCTCTCTTGATTTAATTTCCAAAAATTAAATCCTTTAATTAATAATATTAAGAACTTTTCTTAATTAATTTATAATCAATTAAATCTCATTTAATCAATTATTAAATTTGCCAATTAATTATTTATTTCACAAATAAATAATTATTAGCCATTATTAATTAATTCCTCCACCATTAAATCATTCTCTTTTTATGGTGTGACCCTGTAGGTTCAATATTAAGCCGGTAGTAGAAATAAATAATAATAAAATTATTTTATCATTATTTATATAAATTCTCTAATTTATTAAATATGATTAATTAATTAATCACATTTATTCTACATCGTGAGGGATACTTCTCAGCATATCGCGACTATCCGGATAATATGAATTTACTGCTTAGAATACCAAGAACCTATTCAGTGAATAGTTACCGTACAATAAACTCCTTCTATCCTACAATGTCCCGATTAAATACAAGGCATGGATCTCGTGTCAAGCCTATCTAATTTAATCACTTGCTTACCAATTACTATGCGTAGTTCTATGCAAATTAGAAACTCCTTTCTAATTTCATTCACTCTGGCCAGAGATTCCTGAACTAGCATAAGTGGATCAGCCTTGAACATTCGCTTCCTTCACTGGATGGGGTAGATCCTTTATTGATCATACACTATCTTCGTGTACAAATTCCTATACCCAGTAGAGCCCTAATAATTGTCTCTGGAGACTAAGAACTAAACCAAAGCATAGTTCAGTGTACACAAGATGACTATGATGACCTCAAGTCTAATTATACTTGTACAACTATCACTATGTGAACAACTGCTGACACGTGAGTGAACTCCATCAGTTGTTCAGCTGGGCGAGTCATGTTCAGTGAACTTATTCTCTAATAAGCACCTACATACTAGCTATAGTGTCACCACACAAATGTCTATGAGAACAGACATCCTTCATAATGAAGCAAGCATAGTATGTACCGATCTTTGCGAATTATTAATTACCAGTTAGTAATCCTACGACCAGGAACTATTTAAGTTTAGAGTTATCATCTTTTAGGTCTCACTATTATGATCTCATCATAATCCATAAAAAGCTTTACTCTAAACTATGGTATATCTTATTTAAACACTTAAATAGATAGAGCCCGTAATAAAAACAAAACAAGTCTTTTATTAATATCAATGAAATCATAACAGATTACACAGGAAGTTATTTCTAAATCCTAATTCATGATTGGACTTAGGATATATTCCTTTCAATCTCCCACTTGTACTAAAGCCAATCACTCTGGTATCTAATACCCATCTAGTCTTTATGACGATCAAAGTGACTTTCAGAAAGTAGCTTTGTGAGTGGGTCTGCTATGTTGTTATGTGTGTCAACTCTATTTCAATACAATACAAGAAATGTTACCGCGCTCCCACTAACCCTTTCGTAGACGAATGGTTCATCTACGTTTTTGATAAAATCAAACTCTTTGATTGTCTCATCAAAACGGATATTCCATCTACGAGAAGCTTGCTTTAAACCACATATGGTTCGCAGTAGCTTACACACTAGGTTTTCATTTCCCTCGGAAAGAAAACCATCTGGCTATATGCCAGATCTCATAGTCGTAGTAAGCAGCAATCGCAAGCAAAATCCGAACTGATTTTAACAGGGCTACAGGTAAAAGGTTTCATCAAAGTCAATCCATTGCCTTTGTTTGAATCCTTTTGCCACAAGCCTGGCCTTATAGGTCTCCACCTGGCCATCTGCTATAATCTATCTTTTGTATACTGTATACATAGATTCCATTCTGGATTTCATGGCACTATGCCATTTTTCTGAGTCAACACTACTCATAGCCTCATTATAGGTTACAGGGTCGTCATCATCAATGATCGACAACTTATTGTCATTCTCAATGACAAGGCCATATTACCTCTCAGGTTGGCGAGCCACTCTCCCTGATCTATGAATGGGCTGTTCCACAAAAGGTTGTTCAGTCAGAATAGGTGTTTCCACTCGATCTGTAGTAGTTTGTGCTTCTTGAACTTCATCAAGTTCAATTTTGCTCCCACTGTTTCCTTCAAGGATAAACTCCTTTTCCAAGAAGGTAGCATGTCTGGAGACAAACACCCGATGATCGGTGTAAAAGTAATACCCTAAAGTCTCTTTAGGATATTCCACAAAACTACATTTTACGGATCGATATTCCAGCTTATCTGGGTCAACTTTCTTGACATAAGCTGGACATCCCCAAATCTTAACGTGTTTAAGACTCGGTTTCCTTTCTTTCCATATCTCATACGAAGTTTGAGGAACAGATTTAGGAAGGCACCTTATTCAATAAATATGCTGAGGTTTCCAATGCATAACCCCATAGGAATACTGGAAGATTTGCATAGCTCATCATGGACCGAACTATGTCTAACAAAGTTCGATTTCTCCTTTCAGATACCAATCTGGAGGAGTCCACTGGGAGACTATACCATTTACTTTGAGATAATCTAGAAACACTCCATTAAAGTATTAACCACCTCGATCTAATCGAAGAATTATAATACTATGTTTGGTTTGTTTTTCCACTTTGTACTTATATTCTTTGAACTTTTCAAAGGCCTCAGACTTGTGTTTCATCAACCACATATCCGAATCCAGATCTATCATCTATGAAAGTAATGAAGTATGAAAATCCACCCATGGCTTGCTTAGACATTGGTCCACATACATCTGTGTGTACCATTCCTAGCAAATTTGCAGTCCTCTCTCCATGTCTACTAAATGGAGACTGCAGTGCCACAATGAAGTGAGATTTTCATCATCCCTTTTCTTTTATTAGTTTGTTCAATCTGAAGTAAATTATGTCACATTTATACAGACCATTATTTAAAGTACCACGTCCATAAAGAATATTATCTCTAAGAATAGAACATTCATTATTCTCAATAATAAATGAAAATCCAGCCAAGTCTTACATGGGAATAATATTCCTCACAATCGAGGGAACAAAATAACAATTATTTAAAACAATAGTCTTGCCCATAGGCATATGTAAATGAAATGATTCTACATCTTCAGCAGCAACTCTTGCTCCATTTCCCATCAGTAGAATCACCTCCTCTTCCTCAAGAGTCCTACTTCTCCTTGGTCCCTACAACAAATTGCAGATTTGAGAACCACAGGCGGTATCTAATACCCAAGTAGAAATTTGATTTAATGACATATTCACTTCTATCATGAACATACCTGAATCAGAAGCGGCAGTCTCACTACCCTTCTTTTTCTTCAATTCTGCAAGGTAAACCTTGCAGTTCCTCTTCCAGTGCCCCACCTTGTTACAGTGAAAGCAAACAACTTTGCTCTTGGGGTCTTCAGCTTTTGGTGGAACCGGCATTTTCTCACCTACTTTCTTCTTGGAAGAGTTCCTCTTCCTTTTCTTAGGATTGGAACCTTCACCAATTAGAAGAACAGAACTCTTCTTATGGGGAAAATTCGATTCCGCAGTCTTCAATATGTTGTAGAGTTCAGGCAGGCTGATATCCAACTTATTTATGTGAAAGTTCACAACAAACTGCGAGAACGAACTCGGAAGCGATTGCAAGACCAAGTCTTGGCTCAGCTCCCCGTCCATGGCAAAACCAAGTTGTCCAAGACGTTCAATCAAATTGATCATCTTAAGTATATGGTCATTCACAGATGATCCCTCAGACATCCTACAACCGAACAACTCCTTCGATATCTCATATCGAGCTGTCCTCCCCGCCACATCATACAACTCTTGTAGATGCATGAGGATAGTGTGAGCATCCATATGCTCATGTTGCTTCTGTAGCTCAATGTTCATGGAAACTAGCATGATGCATTGAACAACATTTGCATCATCTATCCACTTATGATACACAACATGTTCATCATTATGTACATCACTAGCAGGTTCAGTAGGCTTAGGTGAGTCAATCACGTATTCCAGCTTCTCAATCCTGAGAACAATTCTCAAGTTTCGAAGCCAGTCAGCATAATTAAGACCAGTCAATTTGTGAGCATCTAGTATGCTCCTGAGTGATAGTGCAGAAGACATAACGTACAAAGTAAATATGTAAATGATAAACACATAACAACACTTAGCAAATATTCGATTTCATTTTAAAACACTATATGAATCGGGTCTTTATTCATAAGTGGCTCCCACTAGTTTACCTAATTTATTCAACCCCCTACATGAAAAATAAAGCATTCATAATGCTAGTGGGAATAGGGATCCTACATTCCATTACACAACCCCGGCTGTAGCATGAACCGCCATGTAATGTTCAATAGACAGACAACTCTTGTCAATTACATCTTATGTTATTCCCTAATCAAACTTTAGCCTCTTGAATAATTGAGTCTCGGCTGTGGCACGACAAACTCAATATTCTAAGTCAAGTCAAACCCAATATTCCGTACAGTTGAATCAGTCCCCAAAGGCCCACGGCTGTAGCACGTACCGACCTTTAGATTCTTATTCAATGTACACATCTATATGTAATAGAAAAGTATTTCTTATTTCGAAATCAAAGCCCTCGGCTGTAGCACGAACCGATAATAATTCAAAAATAAGAACTACTTTGTATCATGTTGGAAGGCTATGACCGACACAAGCCCGTTGTATCATTGGCCAATTACTACTTGATATTATTTAATTTTAGAGGGATTATATTACGTTACAATCATAATCATATTATAAAGAAATTCTTCCTTTCAAATTAAATATTTCAAATCAATAATCAATAATCAGATGATTCCCAGATCGGGTGGAGCATTGTCAAGAGGCGTCACTTAATAACCCTTTCTTACAGATAGAAATCTGTTGTTGACAGAATCATCCTTTCTCTCATATCGAAAATTCATATTCAATTACGTGTTTCATAAACACAAGAATCTCATGATTGTATTCATAATATTGTTATTAAGGTTATGAAACAATTTCACTATACTAGGTTGTCTAACAAACGCCTTATGTTCATTTAAGTTCACCTAAATCTATCATCGCATGATAAACTAAACATATATCACATATATAAACATGAATAAACATCAAGGTAGGCACGTTACATCATCTAGCACATTAGTCTAAGCATTATACATCTCTATGTATCACATGAAGCATTTAAAAGCAATTAAAACAGTCAAAAACAGCTTTAAAACACTTCATGGAAATATAAACAGTTCAAAACTTTTTTATTAACTAAAATTGATCACTCCATTAGATCCGTCTCGGAAAAACGAATCCAACGGTATATTGCACGCCCAAAATGGAGTTACGAAACTCCCAGAAAATCAATTTTAATATGGACAGTCGGGCTGTAACGCATTACAGGAACGCGTTACAACCCTTTTAAGCCATTAAAAGGTGTAACGCATTCCGTGAATGCGCCACATGTGTGTAACGCATTCCCAGAATGCGCGACACCCCTTTTTTTTTCTTTTTCCGCCGCCTGACAGTTTTCTCGATCGCCGTGCCTGTCCTTTTACTGTACCTTTTCCGTGCATTCAACAGCATCAACAGACAACACACAGATGTAGTACAGATATATATACATACTTACAAACAATTTATATATATATATAAGATTTATTTAGTTACGAATTTTAATTACAAGAACTTCAAAAATTCATAATAAAAAATCTATACATCATAAAATTATGAAAAAAATACCCAGACGATCTACAACACTTGTAGAACCCAGATCAACATTCAAAATTATTCTGAGCAACGATTTCTCATCAGACAAAATTAATCCATGATATAACTTGTAAAAATCATAATTAATTCATACAAGCACATAAAATTCTAAAATTTTTACCGCAGATCTATATGCATACAACCTATGCTCTGATACCATTGTTGTGTTTTTAACGCAGTGGGGCATGGCAAAACACTTTTACGCATATAGATCATGAATAAAAATTCGATAAATCGTGGTAAAAACATAGGGATCGAATCTAACCTTTAAAATAATTCGGAGACAACGATCAGAGATCCTTAGCAGTTGCTCCTCAAGTGTGAAGCACTCCACCGGTATCCACCAAGAAAACGATGTTAAGGAGGAGGAAGGAGGTGGAGAGAATTGGGTTTTCCAAACTTTTTGGGTTTTTGAGTTCTTGTGTTAGAATGAAAATAGGGTCTATAATAGTGTATTTATAGGCAAAATTTTCAGCTGAAATTTTCCCATAAATATTATTATTATTATCCCATTTATTATTCTCATTAATAATTAAAACACCTTTTAATTATTAATCCTTTTTCTAAACACTTTAGAAATAATTCTCTCTCTTGATGTAATTTACAAAAATTAAATCCTTTAATTAATAATATTAAGAACTTTTCTTAATTAATTTATAATCAATTAAATCTCATTTAATCAATTATTAAATTTTCCAATTAATTATTTATTTCATAAATAAATAATTATTAGCCATTATTAATTAATTCCTCCACCATTAAATCATTCTCTTTTTATGGTGTGACCCTGTAGGTTCAATATTAAGCCGGTAGTAGAAATAAATAATAATAAAACTATTTTATCATTATTTATATAAATTCTCTAATTTATTAAATATGATTAATTAATTAATCACATTTATTCTACATCGTGAGGGATACTTCTCAGCATATCGCGACTATCCGGATAATATGAATTCACTGCTTAGAATACCAAGAACCTATTCAGTGAATAGTTACCGTACAATAAACTCCTTCTACCCTACAATGTCCCGATTAAATACAAGGCATGGATCTCGTGTCAAGCCTATCTAATTTAATCACTTGCTTACCAATTACTATGCATAGTTCTATGCAAATTAGAAACTCCTTTCTAATTTCATTCACTCTGGCCAGAGATTCCTGAACTAGCATAAGTGGATCAGCCTTGAACATTCGCTTCCTTCACTGGATGGGGTAGATCCTTTATTGATCATACACTATCTTCGTGTACAAATTCCTATACCCAGTAGAGCCCTAATAATTGTCCCTGGAGACTAAGAACTAAACCAAAACATAGTTCTGTGTACACAAGATGACTATGATGACCTCAAGTCTAATGATACTTGTACAACTATCACTATGTGAACAACTGCTGACACGTGAGTGAACTCCATCAGTTGTTCAGCTAGGCGAGTCATGTTCAGTGAACTTATTCTCTAATAAGCACCTACATACTAGCTATAGTGTCACCACACAAATGTCTATGAGAACAGACATCCTTCATAATGAAGCAAGCATAGTATGTACCGATCTTTGCGGATTATTAATTACCAGTTAATAATCCTACGACCAGGAACTATTTAAGTTTAGAGTTATCATCTTTTAGGTCTCACTATTATGATCTCATCATAATCATTAAAAAGCTTTACTCTAAACTATGGTATATCTTATTTAAACACTTAAATAGATAGAGCCCGTAATAAAAACAAAACAAATCTTTCATTAATATCAATGAAATCATAACAGATTACACAGGAAGTTACTTCTAAATCCTAATTCATGATTGGACTTAGGATATATTCCTTTCACATCCACCATCACAAGTGTATATTTCTTTCTTGCAATTGATAAGACATTAACTGGTCCTAATAAGTCCATGTGAATAAGCTGCAAAGGTGCACTTATGGAATTCACAGTTTTACCCTTGTGACTTGATTTCTTCATTTTTCCTTTTTGATAAGCTTCACATACTTCATTTTGAGTAAACTCCAGATTTGGCATGTCTCTCACTAACTCATTTTTGACTAGAGTGTTAATTGCTTTGTAATTCAAGTGAGAGAGCTTTTTATGCCACAATTTGCTTTGCACTTCAGATGCCTTGGTATAGAAGCAACGAATTCCATCCTTATTTGCTGAGTTTAAATATGTAATCAATAGGCTTCCCTTTCTTACTCCTTTCAGAGCAACTTCATTAGTCTTTTTGCTGAAGATTAAGCATTCTCCTTTGTCAAATTTGACATTAAATCCTCTTTTGTGAATTGATCGACACTTAGGAGATTTACTTCCAAACTAGCAACCAATGCTACATCTTCAATGACAACATTTCCATAAATCAATTTGCCATATCCCATTGTGAACCCTTTGCTGTTGTCTCCAAAAGTCACTAATGGGCCAACCATCTCCTCAAACTGTGATAGCAGGGCCATATCACCTGTCATATGTCTTGAGCATTCACTGTCTATGATCCATATGACTTTCTTCACTTTGCCCTGCACACAATGAGGATTAAGTGTTTTTAGCTACCCAAGCAGTGTTGGGTACTTTCTTCTTGTTAAAAGAATGTGCAGAATTAGAATGAGTTGATTTAGAAAGAATGGTGTTCATTGCTTGATTTGCATGTTCCTTTTTGGCTATAGATCCAATGTTGATTTCTTTGAGCTCTACTCTTAGCTTGTGGCAACTTGTCATTACTTTCATGTTACAAGGAATGTAATCAAACTTATCACAGAAGGAATATAGATCTTCGGTCTTTGCTTCACCATACTTGCTTGCTCCCAATTTTGGTTCACTAACAGCCTTTTTGCAAATATGAGTTAGATGATTCATAGAGCCACATTTCTGTCATTTTTTTCTAGGAGCATCAGCAATAAATGTAAAGTTGTTGCTTTTTTTAACCCAATCTTTCCATTTCTGTTTTTCTTCTCAGTTTTAACTTCCTTGATCGGCTTCTTGGAAGTTTGATCAACCATGAGCATCTTCTCAGTTTTAGAAGTTGGAGTTGTTTCTGTACATTTCTTTTCATTGTCCTCATCAACAATTTCTTGCTTTATGATCAACTCTTCTTCACTGAAATTTACTTCACATGCTTTGAACATAGGTGAACCAACCTTTCTCAGCATAGCTGGGACATCTTCACTTGCAATTATTTTTCCCTTATCACCTTCAACTTTCCTGTTGTTGTTCAATGCATCATAATCCAAGCCAATAGCTATGTTAGCACATGGCTTATTTTTCTCATGATACTGAACAACTAACTGAGATGCATTTCTGAATAATTTCAGTTTCACTTCATTCTTCTCTAGCTTCTCCCTCAACATAACTTCTATCTCAATAGCACACTTGAGCTTGTTCTTTAGATATTCATTTTATTGCTTGACTATTTCAAACTCCACAAGCATTAGATCAAACTTCTGTTTCTCACTCTCAAGCTTCTCATTACTGACCTCCTCAGTAGATGCTACCATGCTAGTATGAATGTGGAACATTTCTATGCTCATCTTTTCAACAGTTTCCTTATATTGACTTTCATATAAATCAATAGTGGTAAGAGTTGGTACCTTTGTTTTTGATGAAGATGACTCTCCTTGCTCCAAGGCCATGAATGCATAGTTTCCTACTTCCTCATCTTTATCATTTTCAGAATCATCCCAACTCTTTCCTTCTGCAATATAAGTTTTGCCCTGTTGCTTTCTTAGAAGAGCCTCATACTTTGCCTCCAATTCAAGATAAGCCTTGTCCTTTTTCACTTTCTTTGGCTTCCTGCATTCTGTAGCAAAATGACACAATTCATCACAATTGAAGCACCTGATCTTTGACATGTCTACAGATCCTGTTTTGTAACCATTTTTGCTTCCAGAATTATACTGTGCTTTTCCTTTCCAGCCGCTGTCCTTGTTGGATGTTTTGTCCCTTATTCTTGAAGAACCTTGGCTTCTTTACTCTAATGTTAGATATTTTTTTTGCTAAGTAAGCCATAGACTGATCTAACTCATCAAGTTCATCTAAGGTATAAAATTCATCCTCTTCAAGTTCAAGAATAACTTGCTTCTGTGGTTCCTTGTTCTTTTGCTAATTGCTAGAAGCAACTGGAATCTGGATTTTCTGTTCATCATCAGATGACTGGTTGTCATTAACCACAAGAGCACTTGATCCATCAACAGTGTGCCCTTGACCAGCTCTTAAAGACTTTCTTTGAATCATTTCCAATTCATAGGTTTTTAAGATATCATATAAAACATCCAGTGTCATTCTGCTCAAGTCTTTCCCTTCTCTTATAGCTGAGATCTTCTGTTCCAAATGGTCAGGAAGGGTGAGCAAAAACTTCAAGTTAACCTCCTCAGCTTCATAGTATTTGTCATGAAGCTGCAATCATTAATCAACTTATTGAATCTTTCAAAAACATTAGTTATACTTTCTTTAGGTTTAGCCATGAAACCCTCATACTGAGATACCAAAATTCTCCTTTGGTTTGACCTAACTTCCTCTGTTCCTTCACAGAGAATTTCTATCTTCTCCCAGATCTATTTGGCTATGTCACAGTTGATAATGTTATTATACATTACATTGTCAAGTGACACTATTAATGTAACACCCCCAGATCCGGGATCGGGGATCCGGGTCGTCACGGTCTTTCTATCCACAAATATCACTTAACTTAATTAAAGATACATAACCTCATACTGTGACCCCACAATAACACACACCACAACCCGTTATAGTCTCAGATATGAAATTGAAATAAGTACAAGTCCTTGAATCCACAATTTAAAAGTTATTACAACCCAAATTGATTACTTGATAAGTTTATAGTTAATTGCCATTATCTGCCACAAGTTATAATTATACATAATTGATTCCCAAAAGTAGAATGTCTGATCTACAGATAGATCTACCTCTACAGCTATAGGAGCTACGATCTCAACGGGAAGACGCGGGACGCTTCCCACGCTCTTGCTCTGGGTCTGCTGGAGTCTGGCCATCTTTCCTAACTGTTGTTGTGTGATGAAGAAATGAAGCAAGAGTCAGCATTACAGCTCGCAAGATAATATATAACGTAATCAATAATGCAAGTATCTAAATAGATAACTTACTGGAAACCTTTATCAAGTGTAAGATAATACTTACTGGATATAAGCAAAAACAAGGGATGAAGTTACCAAATACTTCACTATACTTATATCATTATAGAAAACTACTTGAACTACCACTGTTCAAAGTATAAAAAGGTTTCAAAAGTTCATCACATAGATGAGACTACAAGATAAGACTTGAATAGATTCAATCTTTGAAATATCATTCAAAAGAAATGAAGTTACGAGATACTTCATTAAGTCCCGATATATATATACACCTATATATATACATTTCATACACTCCTTGAAAACCTCTGTTATGAAAATTATAAACAGAGTTGTAATATCCAATGAATTTGGAAAGGAGAAAACCTTGGCATAAACCTGATATCTTGCTGATCAGGCAAAGATACCAATAAGTAACCTTTTCTACTAGTAGATGGACGAATTCCCCACTGGTCATCACCCTGGCCGTATTAGGACCTATGCTGGACTGCCACTCAGCCACTTACGCATTGATGGACTCCCACTGAGCCACTTACACTCTCATGGACGCCTACTGAGCCCATGTTGCTTATGCCGATTCAAATAGATGGACTTACTTCCCGAACGTTGGGTAAGTAATCAATTCATTTATCAAAACAGCAACCTCATTGCGAATATAAAATACACCACAGAGCCGGATCCCTCAGGTTTTGAGTGAGTATTTAAATCCCCTTTGAAAGGAAGATCTTAATGTTATTCCCAGTGGACTAACAATGAAATTTACAGAAGGGGGGTTGAATGTAAATCTCAAAACTTTTTCAAGTTTTGAGCAGTTTCTAAGGCTAAGTGTTTAAGTGAACATATGTGTGTGAATTGCTTGAAGCTGATGCAGACAGATATATATTCAAACATAAATGTAAAGAACACAAAGAACTTAAAAACTTTTCTGGTGGATTTGTTGTTCCACCAGAGATGTGTTATTTCAGAAAATCTGTGATTCAAAGAATTAAATCACAGCTGCTTCCTAGTACAAACTAGATGATTTTCTCTCTTGATATTTCTAAACAGCTCAGGAAAATTCTTATCTAATTACTAGATGCTACTTGGTTTATATAACACCAAGTTTACAAGTGAAGACAAAATTGTAAAATACAATTGAAAGGATTCTTCACATGTTTCTTCTTCATTTCTCTATCCAATGCAATCTAGGATAATCTGTGAATCTTTGAATACTTCCTTGTTTGCATCAGAATGGGAATGCTGCATTTTCTTGATTCCTCCTAGAGGCTTCCATATTCCAGTTTGTCTCTGTCAACCCATGTGCCTCTGTCAGCTTGTGAATTGTCACTATCAACTGCTAATGAACTAAGCATCTGTTGAAGCTTTCATCCGTTGATGCCTTATCCGTTGAGGCTTTATCCGTTGAAGCTTTATCCGTTGATGCATTATCAGTTGAAGTCTTTATCCGTTGAAGCACTTATCCGTTGATGGATATTATCCGTTGAAGCATTAGAGACATCCGTTGAAGCTTTGTTTCTTATCCGTTGAAGGTCTTCAATATCAGTTGATACTTCTTCACTTATACAGAATTACAAGGCATGAAATATTTACAATAGCCCTCCTATTTGCATATCCACTAGTAGTCAACATGACTGATACTTTCCTACAACATCTAAGAATTACAACTTGAATCCAGAGAATGAAATGTGCTACAATACTAAACTTATTGCTAAGTAAAGCTACTCCTTCAACGGATAGCCAAGATGGTCTTATCCGTTGAGGCTACAAACACTAGATTTCTACTTAAGTGTTTTGTTTAACTTATCATCAAACTAATGCACATATTCTTAACAATCTCCCCCTATTTATGTCTACTAGAACTGTAGGCATAAATTTGGGTTTAGCTTGATGATAACAAAACACTTGACAAATATATTAACTGTAATAAAGCAGATATTCAAAAGTGCTACAAAAATGTGTATGCTGAGATGGAATTGAAGAGTTACATTATTTCCAAGGGTGCTCCTTTAGCCTGAGCAGATTACTTCCTTTTCCTTTGATCCCTTGTTTTCTTTCCTAGCCTCCTGTCATTCTCCTCTATTTGAAGTTGAAGTTGTCTGTAAAATTCAGCTTCATCTTCTTCATTGATGTCCAACTTAGATTGCATATCCTTGAGAGTTTCATTACTGGCAATCTTGAGCTGATCTTCAATTCTGAAAAATCTTCTGACTCCTTTGTTGTCTCTGAACTCCATCAACCAATGAGGTGATTTGTGAATTGTAATTCCTCTTTCTTGAATGAGTAAAGTTCTAGGCAAAGCATTGGGCTCCCTCCAAGTTTTCCTTATGTTGGCAATCTTGTTGAGAATCTCAGTCTTGGCAGAATCCCTTTGTATGGCTGAGTAGACTCTAATCAAGGTAGAGTAGCCTTCATTCAGAATTCTGTAAAGAGGCCAGGTTCTTTCCCCATCTCCTTTGTATTTGAACACTAGTCTTTCTGGTAGCTGTCTGTAGGCAGCTATTCCCCTTACTTCCTCCAGCTCATCCAGATAGAGTTCAATGTCAGAAAATTCTTTTATGTCACAGATGTGAACATAATCATCTTTAGAGGCTTGAGGTTTAGGCTTAGGCTTCTGTGTGAATTTGATTGAGGCTCTAGAGGGTGTTGATTTGATTCTTCTTTTCTGCTTCTTTGATGGTGGAGAAGAGGTTAGGAAGGTGGGCAATTTGATGGTGTCCCAATCAATTGTGTTACGACCGACATTTTATGTAATATTATTTGTGAATAATATTAAGTTAAATAAAAATATATTCAATGCTTGTACGTTTGTGTGAGTGAAAATTTCTGCATTATAAATTTGCTTTGGGTAGTATATGATTTTTCAAAGCAAGAATTTATTTAATTTCTTTATTTTTGATTTATAAGGAATATTCTAAGCTTTGGAAAAATTTTCTTTTAAAAGACATTTTGTACACAAATTGTGAAAATGATTTTATAAAGTCTCTAAAAAAATACAAGTTAATTTATGGTAGAAATTTTATAATTTCTGAACTTGTATTTTATTTTATAAAAATAAATCATTATAAATTTTAGTTGTCATAATTATTAAATTACATGAATAACCTTGCATGCAAACTCTCTTCTATTTAACCAAAGGGCAAAGAAGACATTCTCCACCCCACTAACTCACATTTTGCTAGCCAAATTACCTCCTTGACCTTGCATGCAAATTTGCCTAACTTTAGCTAGAGGGTTACTCTTGTCATTTCCTAAATCCACTCACATTTAGCCTAGTCAAAGACATAAAAACAAAACTAATGTGATGATCACTCCATTTTCACTCCACCCTCCCCTTTTCTCCTCCCTCCCTCTCGGCTCAACCCTCCCTCTCGGCCATCCCATAGCCGAGGCCCTCCATCCCCTTCATTTCTTCATTCTTTCACCCAAACAATCATCTTATATTCAAGTAATTTTACTCCCTATATGTTATTCTTATATATTTCAAAAGTTTAGAGTGAAAAACCTATGTTTTGACCTTGCATGGTGATGTTTTGGTTAAACTCAAAGTGAACCTCCTTGATTCTTGTGAATCTAAGGCTTTCACCATGAGTTATAGTATCATAGGGTCAAGAATGGCTAGACATAAGAGTGTTACACTTATGCGAATGCTGTTTTTACCCTAATCCATTCGGCCATGACTTGATAGGAGCCGAATGGATGGTGTTTTGTTGCCTTGTTAACATTTTTGTGTATTTTGTGATGATAACATGAATTTTGTAGTAAAATCTTGATAAAATCCTTTTGCATGCTAGTTGATCATTTAGTTGTAATCCATGTTAGGCTTGCATGTTGAATTATGATAAAAATTTATTTGGAAATCATGTTGATTTGGCTTGAAAGATCCGAAAGCATGCATGCATGCAAATCACTTTTGATATTTTTGGAAGTTTTGATCATTTAGATTCATGGTTGTTAGTGAGCCTTAATTTCAGTAGGAATAATGTATTAATATTGATTTATACTTCTTATTGCATGGTAATAATTCGTGGTTATCTTTTATAAAAAGAAAAAAATAAATATATATATATCTTGTTGCTTCAAGAGCATAAAGGTTTGTGATTTGTAAAGAGTAGTCTCTTTTATTTTGCCATAGTTGCACCATAGGTAAGGATGATCTCACCAAGGGTATTTTGAGAAAAAGGGAGTTAGTTCAGTAGAATACCAAGTATAAGTCTTGGTTTAAGTATTTAGTTGTTGATAATTGGGTTTGTCAAGTCAAAACCTTGGAAAATGAGAGTTATAGTTTCTGCAGAAAAATCAGTTTAGTACCCTGAGGTTTAGAGTGAGTTTTGACCATGTCATTGATGTGTACTTTGAGGCCCAAGCCACCAGAAGTTAGTATGGGGAGTATATAATAGGTTTTAGGAGTTGGTTGGAGGTTTGCATGTCATTTGGTTAGGTGCACAAGTAGAATAACAAAATCTGTCCAGCAGGGGACAGTTTTGTTGCAACTTAGAAATAGGGAGATTTGGCCATGTCATGGGTAGGCCCTCATTAGGCCCAATTGGGCCTTAGTTAGAGGGTATGTCAGAGAAGTTTTTCCAACCATAGTTCATAGGATATGAGCTAGAACCATGTGTCACAAGTTAATTCAAGTCAGGGCATTTTCTGCCCAGAAAAACAGGGGTACCTTGGACTTTTAGCTTAGGCCCAAGAAGGCCCAAGCCAGGCCTTTGAGCCACATCAAGCTTGTGAGATGCCCTTAGGTCAGGAGAGTCTTGTGTAAAAATTTTGAAGAAAAACTTGTAGTTTAAGAGTGTCTAATGCACTCAAGAAACCTTAGTTACCATTCTGAAATTTGCACCAGTGAGCACTTTCACTTATCACATAGTTTTAGGACACTTAGAAGTGAGTATTAGGTCGACCACCATAGTTGTAAGATAGTATAAGGTCAGTAGAGCAAAAGGCACAAGTGAGGGTCAATAGGTTTTGGATAATTTAGGAAAGGCACATTGAGTTAGGAAGCCCAAATTCGAAGACTTCGTTTAGTTAGCGACCAAGTAACTTAAGTGGTGAGTCGAGATCATCCAAGCCTAGTGTGGCATTATGGTGTATATGATGTTATTTGGTATTAATATACGATATGTGATTATGTGTCTACGTGTGTACATTTGAAAATATAAATGGTGGATATGATTA